>NC_081407.1:655639461-655904461 GCF_030272615.1 Cryptomeria japonica | reverse complement strand
ATGAATATGCTTTGCACCTTATTGGATACCATGACAATAGATTTGGCACACATATGCGATTTTGCTGTTACCTATACAATCTAATAATGAGACATCACAACCAACAAACTACCGCTTTTTTATGAGAGCAAATATCAAAGACAAGGTTGCAAACTCTTTAGGGGCTCTCCAACACTAGTTGCAACATGACCTTGATTGCTAGCTTGCGAACAAGCCGATGCACTTTGGAGCATCCTTGCGAGGTACACGCTCATACTGGAACATATTTCACGTTCAACTAACAAGCATGATCCACTAGCTAGGCTCCCCCACGCTAATTTTTACTTTAAGTTTAGCGGATACAAAATGGCCTAACCTGCACAAACAATTTCCTTCTATTAATGGTGTGCCAAAGAAAACTTCAAGAAAGTAGCTAATTGACAATGTTATCCAAAATCCACACATTACATCATTATATTTGCACCACAAGTTTATAACCTATCGTGAGGAGGTTATTAAAGAGTTGTTGCAAGCTAAAGATTACTAGTACAAATATGAGTGGCAACATCGTAGATCTGCTCATGTCCATGGCTTCCTATGACTTTTAGGTGCTCCAAATATGGACACACTTGATTGGGAAAACACACATGAAGTCGAAAAAGCAAGATGTTTCTTTGACAAATACGTTTCTTCTTGGAACCCTCATAGCCACCTTCAAAGATGCAATAGAACATACCATGTTTCTACATATGATCCATGCTTTCTTTCAACCACCAAAATCCTTTCCATTGACCCCTTGTTGGATTATGGGGAGTTATTAAATATTGTACAAAGGCATACAAAATGCATAGAGCTTACATGTCTTAAAAAGAATGCACAAAGCTTGCAATGTCGTTATAAACCTCCATGGGCTGAATATCCGGCCTCAACCTTAACTACAGACAATGAACACAACAAATGTTACAAAGACTGATGATTGCCTTAATATTCATGATCCTTAGATGCTTGCAATTTGGCGTGCCAATGTTGATTGCCAACTTGTCACACCAAGAAAAGTTGTTCTCAATTATATCTCTAAATATGCATCTAAACAAAAAACAAAGTCTGAAACATATGCTAACATCTTATATAGACTTGCAAATACAAATAGCTATCAAGATAAAACATTGCTTACATACCAAAAATTTATGATGAACATTGTTGTTGACCATGAAATAGGAGCTCAGGAAACATGTCACATGTTACAAAAATTGCCACTTGTGACATGCAACCATCCTTTTATATCCTTGAATGTAGATAATTGCATGCTAAGATATATGATAGGTTATATGTAAATGGTATATAATAAAAAGTAAAATATTTTTAATATTACTATTATAGGTTTGAATTTTATCTAATACATGTGTTTTAGAGTAATAATTTGAATGTATGGAATGGCCATTGAGATTATAAGTTTGTGTATATGTAACTAGATAAAAGCTAGCTTCATGTGGATTTAATTTGTTGCTCATGTGTTGAATAGCGAGTAGATCCCAACACCTATAATACCATGTATATAAGTTTATGAATCACTTTATGTGATATGTAACTAGGTCATTGTGGCCCATATTTATGAATCTTAATTATATCTTGATTAAATATACCTATTTATAACATGACCCACATGCCAAAACTTAGTCTAATTTAGGTGCTAATAGTTTATTGTTACTAGTACCATACAAATGATGGATAAAGAGCCATCTATAGTATTGTTGTCCTCGATTTCGGTGTGGCCTAAATCATGAGGCAACCCTATGAAACTCGTCCGTTTCGTACCTCACATCCTCCAGGAAAGGCTAATTGACCTTGTTGATTAGTCGCTTTTCGTTTTGCATCTTTGTGGTTAGTTATTTTTGAGTTTTTAGTTTTCTTTGTTTTTTACTGACAGGTCAAGTTTTAAAACCCGACATGTCAGTTTGTTCTTGTCACCACATCGGACTTTAAAGTTTGATGTGCTAGTTGGCCTAACTGACAAGTCGAACTTTAAAGTCCGACTTGCTAGGGTCTTGTGCTGACAAGTCGGACTTTAAAGTCAGCACGAGTTGCATTTATTACAACTCATGTTTATGTCTTTATTAGTTATAAATTTCTTTTTGGGCAGTCATTTGAGCATTTTAGTCATTTCTTCTTCTTGTCGAGGCATCTCTTGCTATGTTCTTCCACCTCCTTGCGCATTTTGGTGATTTACCATCGGATTTTTCTACTTCATCAACACATTCACCGCTAGTAGGTAGGGTTTTGTTTTGATTTGTTTCGGGTTTTTAGTTTATAGTTGCTAGGGTTTTGATAGTGTTCATTTTCATGTGCCTCTGTTTCTTTTTGTTTCCTTAAAATCCATCATGTCGGATTTTGAAATCTGACATGAGGGATGTTCCTCATGTTTTTCCCCCTTCTAGTTAATCCAGCATGTCGAGTTTCAAAACCCGACATGAGGATTGTCCTTCCCTCTATCTTACATGTTAGGTTTCAAACACCGACATGTAAGTTAGCCAATGTAAACAAACCCTCAACTCACATGTCGGGGTTTGAAACTGGGCATGTGGATGTAATATCCTCAACTTGCATGTCGGGTTTTAAACCCCGACATGTAAGTCAACCCATGCTCATTCCCACAACTCACATGTCAAGGTTTGAAACCCGACATGTGAGGATGAAGTTTCCTCAAGTCGTATGTCAGGTTTCAAATCCCAACATGTAAGCTTTTATATCTATCATTTGCAACTAACAGGTCGAGGTTTGAAACCCGACCTGCCAGTCAGTTTTGTTCTACTGTCATGTCGGGTTTTAAACCCTGACCTGTCAGTGATTTATTTTTCCTTCATACTAGCATGTCTAGGTTTAAAATCTGACATGCCAGTATCTTTCCTTTGCAACTAGCAAGTTAGGTTTTAAACCCCGACCTGCCAGTTCTGATGTTTTTCCCTTCATGAACCTTCTTCAATCAAGTTTTTCGCTCAATCCTGTTTGATTTCAAATCTCTAGCTTGTTCTTTTGATGATGAATACTGATCATGGGCCTAACAAACATGTTCTCTGCAGCATCTTTGCAAATGTCCAAGTCATCCGCAAGCAAATCAAAGGCCTCTCCCATTCATACAGATCCATCACCGAGCAAACGTGTATACAAAAAGATGAAGTACAAGTACGATAAGTACTTGAATATGTTCCTTGAAAGCTCGGTGGACTCTAATGTGGCAGAGATTAGAGATACTGAAATTGGGCATGTGGATATGAAGGAGTTTGAAAACAGAAGCAAGAAGGCTCCATCCCATATGACAAATTTGATGTGGTCAGAATTGCACAAGTATGCATCTTTTCCTAGCTCATGATCCAGGATTTGTATTGGCTGTGGCAGAACACTTTGACCCAAACACTCGTCAAGTGAAGGATGCTGACAAAAATATGGTAATGACACTTGATAGTGTATTTTTTAACAGTCTTTTCTAGGGTCTAAAGGAAGTTGAAGTTGTTGATATAATCATGGATAGTGCACAAGCATATTATGAGAAGCACATAAATAAGTGCAAGGAAACAATTGACACTATGTTTTTATCTACTCCGCGTGACTCAACTGTCACTAGATGGCCTAAGTACTTTCATAGAAGTGATTTCAGTGAAGAGTACAATGACATGGTTACAATGCTTGCATGAGTTAGAGGTTTGAGAGATTCCCACTACTTCCAGTAGTGGATGTATTACTACATGAAGGTCATCAGAAAAGGGAAAACCAAGATTGATTGGGGAGAGCAAATTAGTGATGCTCTCTGTATTTAGCTAATGGAAGTCAAAACATCATTGAAATTTTATATGACTTCATATCTTGTGTATGCAGTTGCCTCAATGAGGCAATATCTAGGTTTGTCTACCAAAGGAGATAGAAGGTTGTTACCTATTTGGAATTATTATGATCAACTAACCATCAATAATTAGGGATCTCATTTCTGAAGAGTCAATGATGCTTTCTTCGCAGTTTGGAGATGTTTGTTCAACAAGAATATGCACAAGGAGAGAATTTCAGAAGTAGCAAATGACTTGGTGTCTTCTTTTGGTTGTGTGTTCTTACAATTTCCTACTTTTACATATATCTGCATTGGATGCTTCACAGGTGAACCATTCATGTTGCCTTGATACCCATTGGATAAGATTGTCCTCATGAAACTATGTCGTCAATTGGTACATGTACATGCTGTAACGCCCCGCCAGGAAATCCCAAAGGGATTAAGCCATAACACAAGAATAGAGTGCAATAATTTAAAAAAAAATAAAAATAAACACAACATTAAGATACAACAAGATATCAAAGATTCAGATTACATAGCGGAAGACATCAACTAACACCTAAAGAGTTTCCCAACGTGATTACTTAATTCCACATTTAACTTAACTCACACAATAAATCCAATAAGCTGATTATCTTAAAAACGAGATAATTCTTAAACAAGGATAATTTCTTTCAAAAGATGAAAATATAAATCACATGCTAATGTTTATGCATTATGATTCATTCATACCTTACATTCAAACTTTTCATCAAAATATAAGCCATGCATCTAATATTTAACACACAAGAATTTCATCATAAACTTATGAGATCTTTCCATGCATACTTAATTTCCTTAACAACAACTGAATATATTCCATTACTCTAAACTACATTCTTTCATGTTCAAATTTACTGCATTCAAGAGAGGACTGCATACAAGCATTTAAAATATATTTCATCTTATCCACTTATACATTCTATCAAAATGTCATTCATACATGCTAACACTAAACATGAAACATAAGAAAAAAAGCATCACATAACACCAGGATGATCTCAGAGTTCACCCCTAAAGGGCTACGTCTCCGGGTCTACTCAACTGCAAGACCCCTCTGATAATTAATAAAGTTAAGAATACATGAGGTTTTCATAATTTACAATCCTGCCATCAAGGCGAAACATAATCAATATATAAACGACCACATCAGTCAATAAATAGATAAACAATCCCTGAAAAGGAAAGGATCCAGCTGAACATAATCGAAGCTAATACAAAGGTCCACTAGAGCATCCACAAAACTGAGTCATCACCACCCAAGGTCTAACATGAAACCGGTACTCACAAGGGCATAAACAATAGGACGACCCACAAACGGTGCTCCTATCAAGACCATACAACCACACACTAGTGAACGTAGGGACAAGTGTCATCACACAACTTGGTATGGTTACCATGGTAGATTTTCATAGGTTCCAGCCCCATACACTGGGTTACCCTGGCAACCTAATCCGAACCTCCGGCCCATCCAAGCCTCATGTGGACCCACACATCCTCTCGTGAAGACAAGGATGATGGTTAGCCATTTCAGGCCTTCTCTCAACATGTCGAGTCTGTGTTAGCACTCGTCCCATGTGTGAGGCACAATTATCTTACTTAGAGACTAATATTCTAATCTACAGTTAGGTTATCACTTATTAGACTCACTTTCGATGGGTTACCCAGCAACCACTTTGGGCGTGACCCCCAATCGAAAGCCATTTTCCCATACGACACTAGACTAAACTCAAGCGACTTCAGAGACCAAGGAACCCACATGGTCAAGCAAACGGAGTTCAAAAAGGAGGGAACATCCATCTAGTCAAACATGACTCAAAAGAGGTATAGTTGTTGACGGTACTCTAACCAGAGACCTAACCAACTATGGTCAACCACGAATCATCATTTGACACCCACATAAAGGATATGACCAATACAACACCACAACAAAATAACAGTCAACTCGAGTCCGAGGACAGAAACAAGTACCCAAATCAACCATACGACATGGTCCAATCAAACAAAGCAAGGCTTGCGATTACTTAAGCAAAAGCGAATACAAAAATTAAACTCGCATAGGCAATAACCAACAGATACAATCTTTTCCGAATTGATTTAAATATTTAAATGTCGATCAATTTTTTTCTAAATGATCTAAGTTAGTTTGCAATTATCTACTTCATCTAAGTACAGGTTGTTCTTGGTTTTCTAACTCTCCAAAGTTCAATTGCCTCGAACATACATAAATGCGTCATTATGAGTTTTTAAACCAAGTTCACTTAAATATAATTAAATAAACGTTAACCAACTAAATATGATATTAATCTTCAATTAAAACATCATTGTCATACTGGTTCTAAAATAATTCCTCCAAATTCGTCTTTTCCAGAACCAAGTTACACTATACAGATCAAGGAAATATATGTTAAAAGAAACCAAATAAAGATAGTTCGTTCCCAACTTAACAATTATTTCCTTATGCATATAGAAAATTTTCAAAATTAAATATTACTTACTATATATTTATTAATCCGCAATTAATAAAATATATACAATTGATAATAACAAAATAACAAATTAAGTTTCTAGTTAGAAAATATGCATTAATAATAAAATACAATTTGAAAATTAATTAAAGTATATTGCCACTATACAATTAATTAATTACAAATATCATAATTTATTATTAAAATGCCATATTTAAACTTAACTAAAATTTTCATTTAATAATATTAAATTATCATATATATTTTTTTGATAAATAAATAAAAATATTAAAAAAAACAATTTGGGCCGTGCCCACCTACCTTACGTGGGAGTTAGGCGGTCGTGCCCTAACTGTGGTGGCGCCACCGCAGTGGACGCAGGTCCCGCAACGCCTACGTGGCCACCGTGAGGGTTGCAGCTTGCTGCGGCCTGCGCAGGGGGGAGGAGGCGATGGGTTGAGCCTCCGCTCCCCGCTCCTCCAAACCCCACTAATATATTTCGTTTTTTTTCAATAAAAGTAAAATTTCGATATTTGTTTAAAACAATTTCAATTTTCTAAAAATGCATATTTTTGTTTAATGATTTTCTTTTCTTAAAAGAAACAAACCTCCATTTATTTTATTTTCCTTTGTTTTATACAGTCTCATATTGAGACTTAAAATAAAAATTTCTAACAAGAAGAGGTTTCTAAAATTGAAAGAATTTGTGGAAAAACCATCCAAACACATAATCTTTTTGGGCATAAGAAAGCTCATTTTTCATGCAAGGATTCAAGCAATAAGCCAATATCAACTAATTTCCACAATGATTCATAACCTTGAGGGCAATCAATGGAGAAATTGAAACCAAAACAACATGAAGAACATCCAAGCCCATTTTATTTTTTTTATAAAACAATTAACCAAATTGGTAAACAAAATTCCTACCTCAATAAGCATTTCTGGAAAGGATTTGATGGAGAGGCCCCAACCTGTAGCTCAATAAATCCTTCTCCTTCCAAAATCCCCAAATTTTCCATCCAAAATATTTTCCAAAACTATTTTTCCCCAAAAAAATTCCAATCTCCAATATTTTCCAAAAGTCTAGGTTAAATGGGAGAAGTTTGACCAAAATTTTATTTTTGGAATTAAAATATTTTTATTTAAAATAAATCACAAAAATCATTCTTTTAAACTATATCAATAAATTAAATTTGCTTTTCAATTTTAAAATTGATTTTTCCAAATAACCGAATTTAACCTTTCTATTTCCAAAATGCCAAGAAGATAAAATTAATTCTATTTCAATTAAATTTCGATCTTTCATTTCATAAGCATAAACATAATGCATTTAATATTTAAATTTAACCATTTAATTGAACTTGCTACCAACCTAAATTGAGCAATTCAATTAACGATTAATCTCATAAAGAAACCATGTTTTATTTAGTCCATTAATCTTTAATGCACAAACACATATTTAATCAAATTAAATACTAAGGACTGATTGCTCAATTTAGCCATACACACAAAACACGTAAGCCAAGAAAGGCACACAAACAGACGACTCACAAACCCAACCAAACGGAATACTGACGACGACTGACGACGCTCACTTGAGCACGACTATGGTCAAACGAGCGTCTCACGACCGCCTAATCCAACTCTAGGGATTAAAGAGGTACACTCAAACTTGTGAATCCAGGTGGAGACGAACCTCGCACCCATGCGGTACTGTACCTAAAATCTCCTGCAACCAAGAGTCATACATGCATACATATATAAATTTAATGAAATTGTCAGCCCAAGATAATAACACAAAATAGGAGAATTAATAAACTTGCATACAAACTGGTGCGAAAACCACATTAATAGGTATGCACTAAATCAAAACATCTAATGCTAACATTATAATATGTTAAACTAACTTAGGTCAAAACCGAGATTAGAAATTGATTAGGGCAAGGGTACTACATTCTTCCCCCCAGGTTCCGACTTACTCTTGGAAGTCGTAAGGCTAGATGGAGAACATGTCACACGCATAAGCCTTAAAACTCATTCAACAAATATTAAATTGCACATAGGAATCTTTCCATAAATAAATGAAACATTATTGCTAAATCCTTTACAAATGCCATTATCCATTGGCAAGATACATCTTAAAACCATACACTTCTTAAAATATTCCAGGAATCATCGATAATCATAGAAGAGGAACAAGAATTTTCTCCCTTTCAATACACCAAGTTAATGCATTACAAAGAGGTAAACAACAATTACCATAATCATCTATCAAATATGACAAGAAAACATGCCATCACGATCAATTTCTTTTACCAATACATCTTTATCATAAAAATTTATCGCATAGAACGAGCTTCAAATTTCAAATTCTACAACCAAGTTAACTTTCATGAAATAAGAGCAATGTAAATAACTCAATTGTTTACACTTGCCAGGCATATGAAAACCTTTCCAAAGACTATGACCCATAACATAGTGACAAGTTAACACAATTTACTCCATGATACACATAATAACCATCCACAAATGGAATGCACACTCAAAAGGCCACATGTAAGCATGTCTAATGCTCGGTCAAAGATAACATGCACGATCAACATCTCTATGCCTAATCTCAGAACAATAAAATGATCATAAATATCCAATATCTCGCTCAAGGCTCGATGGTGCTAGGCATACCATAGCGGTGCTACCTTCCATACAAGACCTTTGTGAATATCCCTTGTTGAGTAAGGTGGTTAGCCTCCAAGAGATAGTCACCACACATAGGTAGGTAGTGGATCCTAGCTGCATCACAACCTCACATACCCCCATCCTCAAGGTTCCTTACATCTACTTCCTCATACACACTCTACCAAGACCGTCTCATACGTCCTTGGAGAGGAATTTCACATTTCAACACAAGACCAGTATATGAAAACAATAAGGATAAACCAGTTTAGCCACCAAACTACAAATGAATAAAGATAATAAATCATCAATTCCAACAGTAAGGCAAGAAAATAATCCAGAATTTGCAACACCAAATCAAGAATGCAAAAGATCACAAGATCATGGCTAAACCTTCAAAGTCAAAATAAAATAAATTGCTGGTCCCCAAAGAATATAAAGAATATCACAACTGCACATGACATCACTGTGTGACTAGCATCTAGCCACCAACGAGGAAGAAAGGAACAATCGTCTAGCTATCACAGTAGCTCATCATGTGGTGTGACATAGTCACACTACCCACATGGCATGGCGGTGTGCACCTCGACATCACCCCGCATCACATCGTCACGTGGCATGGCAATACTCCAAGCAGAGAAGACATGCAATGGACGTATCCCGCATGGTAGTGTACCTCGCGGAAACAAGCACATGCAGGTCACATCCTGCATAGCGACGTATCTATAAGGATACTCGCTGTAAGCCAGAGGTATACATGACTAAGGTCCACCCACATGCCCACCAACACATACTAACTAGTAGCTCATGTGGATAAACCTACCTTTCATGAAGACAAGGCAAAGGATCCTCCAAAATACACCATCACTATGCTCAAGAAATGCCATCAAAATGCTCAAATAAAGGAAGGAATATGCTGCCACACATAAACCTATAAATAGATTCATCAAAAGGGAAAGTATTGAGTACACCTTTGATACAGTTTTATAGTATAACCATATCATTCCTCAAAATAGAGAAGCTAAAGTCGCTTCGCGCCAACATCACTCATACACCAATCCATACTATTCAAGGAATGGTGACTTCTAATACTACCCCTTAACATACTGAATTACCCACAACTTGAGGTTTGGTACTCAGTGGGGAAACAAATAAGCAACATCACATAAACAATATGGTTTCCCATACTCATAAGCAACATATCCTCCATGGTTGATTACTTCACCAACCCATGGGCACATATAATAAGTACTAGTTTCTTACAATACACATGAATACACCAGTACTGGTTTAGTCACATTTACGGGGAGTACTTTTCAGTACGCTATCATCTACTCTAGGAAGGTTTAAATAATGCTTCCCACATGAATAACCGAATCAAGTTTACTCTAGATATAAGTACTGAAATTATTGACAATTCACAATTACATAAGGAAATAACATCATTCCTATATCTTTCTTGAATTTTACTAAGCATCCGTATTCACATGCTTAATAAACATTCTATTTAAATCAATGCATTCTTTAATACCATTTCTAAAAATTTGATACTCTAGGCAAAGAGAAGGGAAAGAGAGTTTGATAACCAAACTATTTCCTACAAAGACACAAGATCAACAAGATCACACTATATACTAAAATTTCTCACTATAAGCCTATTATTTTTAATTGCACGGTTTTCGTTTCACTACCATTTTAGAAGGATGCCAAATAGCCTAACACGACATTCCCAATTATTATGGTTGCAACGTAATGTTCTAGATTTCCAAACAACAGAGATCAAAACAGGCAATCTTTCGATAATGCAAGACCTCAAGCGAACACTCACGTCTCTTAATTCAATACAAAACATATCATTGAAAATCAAATATGATAAGAAGGTAAGCGAGGAGCTATCAACAAAATAGTACATATCAATGCCTACACATCAAACAGGCTTTTCATTTGCACTTTCTAAACATAATAAGATAATTACATATACCCAAAAACAAGTTCAATGGAGCATTGCTAAAATAAATCCTCAATCAAACTGGTTTAATGAAATACATAAAACAATCTTTCGTGGAACACATTAATACACTCTTGAAGCTACTATAACATGTTCCCTTTTATACTTCCTTCATAACAAACAAAGCAGTTTCACATAACAACTATCTGCATATTAATGCACATTACTTAAAATAGAATTTAATTATGTTACTCCTACAATACACATGGAGAATTCTTTAATGTAAACATACAATTTTCTCCCAATAACCAAAATGAACTTTCAACCCGAAGCCCTTTTATAATCTAAAACACAGAAGCATCATAAGGCTCACACAAGGGTTCAAGAAGTCACACCTTTCTCTTGCAAAAAGGAAAACTCAAATCTAAGATAATTACACACATCCCAAATATCTTAATTTCTAGGAAGAGAGAGAGAGGGGGAAGGGTTAGAACCATTCAATTTGCTACAAAATAAGCATTCAACATTTACATACTAGTCCTTCAAGTGGACAACACTAAGCTAGATCATAATCTTAAACAAGCACATTTCGCACTTTCAGATCCCAGACAAGCACTAACCAACCCAAATGGATTAGTCCAAAGAGTACAGTACTCAATAAGGAGGGTGTCTACCCCAACTATAATGACAATAATACCTCTAATTGAAATCTCAATCTGAAGTTTGGACATTCATATAGTAGAGTTTACTATTCTCATGGCTGGTGTTCATTTAGTTGTCAATCCAGGAACGTAAAACTTGAAATGGGTTTGCAATATATATGCACTAAGCTCCTCAAATGATTATTCTTAATTACTGTAAGAAAGGTAGGAATGGAAATCATAAAGACTAAATGAAAGCTTTTCAAAACTCTACTGAAATGAACTAATGGAAATAACAGAAATCACACCGTTCTGCCTTGGCTGCAGGAACGGTCAAAGGATCTATTTCCAGTGGCTGCAGGAACAACCCAATCATGAACTTCTACTGCAACTAAGTAAAAACTAACTTTAATAATCATAAACATGGGATCACTCACCAAGTGGGCCCCCTTGGATGAGTGATATCAAACTCTCAGCAAAGAACTCTTAATAGATCAGAATAAGATATTTTTATTCTTTTCTTCCTGAAAGACGATTACATATTCAAAAAGAGAAAATGCAGAATACTTGACAAAACTCTGCTCAATCCTTTTCCATTTTGTCTAACTCTCAGAAAAGAAGGAAGAGCTTATTATAAAGAAAAGACAAACTACAATGGATAACTCCAATTACGCCCAGAAGAAAAGGCAGATTGCTGTCAGATTAAGGGGATAACAGAGAGCTTGGTTGCAGGAACTGTGGATCTGAAACCGAACCACAATTTTTGCACGCCAAAGAGATATTTTGCAGATTAAACATGCACCAGAGTTAAACTCCCATGGTGAAGTATAACTACTCCGATTATGTCATAGATCACGCTCGCTTGAATCTCCTTCAATTTGACCTCCAGCTATCTGACGTGATTCTCCAGTCCTTAGGCGCAAAAGAGAATTCTCCACCGCAACATCAATTATTATCTGCACTAAAATAGAAACAATATACAAGGACATGCATATGTATCTTAACTAATACATTCATTAATTCACATATGAAATCATCTTAAATAATCCACATATCACAGGACAAACCATTTGGTTGCAGGAATAAATTAGCATGGCTACAGGAATTAACAGACAAGGTTCAAACATGATTTCTTAAGTTTAGTTTTAAAACATGGATTACATATAGTCAATTCACAATATTTTATTATCACAATGCAACCCAAAAGATACCAAAAACCTAAGAGTCCTGATAAAAAACATGTCAATACACCGACTTATCATGCCCCCCAACTTTAAGGGTTTGCTGCTCCTGCAGCAAAAAGAAAATTTCTGATTTTTGCTGAAACTCTGAAATCACCAACATTGTCCTATCCGGTTCCCTTGGAAGGCAAATTCCAATAAAATCCCTTCATTTTCTCCAACCTGGACCATCTAGCTATTTCTTCAACATCTACATCATAATTCTGTTCTGTTGGTTGGCATGCCAAAAGTGGCCACATTAGGATAGGAGGCTGAAAGATTAATGGTAACCAATTATTGGATTTCTCCCTTCCTAGTTGTATGTACTTGGAGGCTCTCTGTATAGCTGCATGAAAATTCTATAATGAGTAGGGTTCTCCCACTTTTAAATGATCTGGTAGATGATTCCAACATTGAGTTAGTCCCTCTAGTGCTGTTGTCCTGTGGGTTTGAACTAATTGCTCATACGCTTGATAGACTTCCTCTCTCATTGGAAGTACTATCTTACTAACATCATCCCTCATTAGCAACTTTTGCCAATCATAATACAGAACCCTGGGTGCTTCTGATTCCCTCCTCAATGGCAATGGACAGTCAAGTTCCAATTTTTCAAACTCCCTGGCTTGTGGTCCTATAATCATTTCATTTTGTATCCAAGACATTAGAGCTCTGAGATGGATATCCCCAATGTACAACAAAGGATTCCATTCTCTATCCTGGGGTACAACATAATTATGTAAATATAATTCACATAATAGGTTCCTTATAGAATGTGGGGAGGTTTGATAAGCATGATAGAATTCCTCAGGTGTTTCCAAGGATGGATTAAGGTCCCTTACTATATGGTTTAATCTAAAATTTAGATACCGTTCTTTCAAGTGCACTGCATAAATTCTTGGGGGAGCCCTACACTGCATTATCCCAAGAATTATACCATAGATCTCTTCTACTTTAGTCTCCAATTCTTTAATTCTATTATCTTTCTTCTCAATCTCTTTTTGCTACTTATTAATTATTCCTTGCAACCTATCCTTCTCTATTTCCCATTGCCTAAAGAATGTTAAAGCAATTGATAAGCTAGTTAGGGATGAAGGAGTTCTTATGGGTCCTACCTTAGACCATGAGATTTCTTCAATAACTTCCTCATTCTGGATTGACATATTTCCCACATTTTCTTCAGGTTGATGTGGAACATCATTAATAATCTCCTCACATTGCAATGCCACTGAAGCCAGATTTGCAAGCTTATCCATTACAATTTCTTCCTGACTTGCTTCTTGGATTTCTTCTCCTGCAGGATTTTCTTGAATTTCCTCTTTTGCAGCATTTTCTTGAATTTCCTCTTCTATAGGGTTTTCTTGAATTTCTTTTTCTGTAGCATCTTCTTCTTCTGAAGTTTCTACTGCAATCACCTCTATTGGCTTACTCACTAGTTGAGTCTTCTGTGTCCTCCTTCTTGTTCTCCTAACATAAACTTTTGAAACAAACGTAGGAGTTTTTGTTTTTGCTCGACGCCTCTTGGCTGCAGGAGGGATATGCACTTCCTGTGATCAGATAACAAATTCTTCCTCTGACTCCTCATTTTCCAATTCTTTTCCTTCCCTTTGCAAAACAGGTGGACCTCCTTGAAGAGAGGTAGAGGGCTGTCCTTCGATTGGCTCTGCTTCAACATTTTCTTCTAAAATCATTGCAGCTCCTTCAGCAACCAACAAACCCTCATCTTCACTAGAAAGACCTTCTGCAACTATCTCTTCTTGAACCGGTGGATTATTTTCAATAGGGTCTTCATTTACCCTAAATTGCAGAATATCTTCAAACACACCCCATTCCATCTGTGAAACATCTCTCAAGGACCGTTGTACCTGCAACTTCACTAGTCCATGATGGCTAACAGAGCGATTTCCATATCTTTTAGTCTCCTTAGCACTTATAGAGATGAGATGATACAAGAAATTTGGGACATTAACTCGCCGGTCATGACGCAGATGACTGAGTAACTTGAAGTGAGGCAAATGGAGATTTGAATACCGTCCTTCACAAGTAATATATTTCATAATATATAGAGCTACCCGAAGCTAGTGTGCTGGCAAAGAAACCCTTCTAGTCCCTTGCCTATCCACCATTTAGGGTCTGTCTGTAGAAATTGTGAACTCTGCCCTGACACTCCTTGCATCCTTCGATTCTGGAAAGAGTTCTCCTTCCTGCAGCAACTCTGTGACCTCTGCAATTTGCTGCTCTATAGCAATTACCTTCAACCCCTTAACTGTAGCTTCTCCTTCATCAAAAGAATGCATAAATTCCACAGCTATTTCATCATTGAAATCCCTAATCTTCAATAAATAATCCAACCAGCCGTGGTTTTGGAAATAATGCACACAAACAACATCCTGCAGCAACCCTTCATGTATAGTTGGTTCATGGCGAATCAGGTCACCTTCCATCTTTTACTCTGATACTTCCACAACTTCACCAAAATGTTTGATAGATTCACAAAGGCTAAAATCTACATAGCTTAAATTTGGCGGTAGAACTTATTATTCACTCGCGTGAAATAATAATTATCATAAGTAATGTTAGTTAGGAAATCAGTTCGGAATAATAAATCTTACAGGAAAAAGGACCATAAAGTACCCTTGTTGGTGTAAATAATTATTCATCTTGGATATTATTACACCTTACTTAAGTTTACTTAGGAAATGCATTACATAGTAGTTTGGGTATGAGACACTTGGGTCTTTGTGCCACATTGGGATAGTGTGTGTAGGAGAATTTCCACCTTTTATGGTGTTGATCTTGTTGTTATACTCTACATTCAGTGGGTGATCCACCTCATGTGGACAATTATATTGTTTCTCCTACCTACCCACACCTATTTCCTACCTACCCTTGTTTCTTATTGAGCCACATGTCATGTTTGTGTGCTCACATATCCATATAGCCTTGCCTATATAAACAGACTCATATTCATTGTATGTATCGATTGATGATCCAGTTGATCAGTATTTTCATCTTGATAGAATACAGTTTATTCTTATTATTTATTTTGTCTCTCTTATTTGTGCTTTCCATTGCCTCTTGATCTTGGCAAAATCTCACATGGTATCAGAGCTAGTCCATGTCTCACATGGTATCAGAGCCATTAGAGTGTCATTGGTTTGCTAATTGAGAGAAATTTAATGCTATTTGGGGTTGTGTATTTTGGAGTTTTCTATTGCAGGTTATTATTGAAACTTGATAGGTCAAATCTGAGGATACCATTGGATTGAGGAGGACCAAGAAAGTCATTTTTGCCTTTTTTTTCATCCAAATCAGACTTCGGAGGCCAAATCTAGAGGCATTTGAAGTTTGACGCTACGGCGGAAATTTTCCAAAAATTATAATTTTGCAGGCAATTTTCAAATAGTGATATCTCACTCATCTGGACTCATTTTTTCGAGCAAGTTTTTTTGTTTTGGGGTAGAATTTCATGATCTGTATAGTGGTGTAGGAGGTTTCTAATTTTCAGATACATGTTTTTCGAAAATCATGAAATCTCGATTTTTACAACTTTGGAGGCTTCGTTTGGGCTCATATGGACTCATTTTCAGGTGCCATTTTTTTTGAAAGTGCATATTTTTTCATCTACTTTCATAATCTGCCATCTGTTTGCAGTGATTTTAAGTAGAAATTGTACTTTCAGTATTTGGCCATTTTTGGCATATTTGGTACTTGCATTTTGCTTGGATCTCAGTTTAGATCACTAGCAGTATTTATTGAAGTCTCTTAGATCTCATTTTGAGAAGTTGTAAATTAAAATCAGAAGTCCACTTTGCCTTGTTTTGCAAGTGCCCCATTGTATACACATTAAGTATAAAGTGCCAAAATCACCATTTTGGTGGGATTTCTTGATTTAGTATTTTGGGGGGGTGTCTTGTGTGATTGTGCCTCTCTCTATCTTGTGTTTTTTTATTTTGGTGCTATGGGTTCTCCTAAATTTCTACTTTTAACTCCTCATAATTATGCATCATGGAAAATTAGGGCATGTAGTAAACTAATGGAAAAAAGACTCATTCATTATGTAAATGAAACTATTACAACACCACCTGATCCTAAGGCTGATCCTAATGCTCAAATTGAATGGCTTACTAAGAATGCTAAGGCACTTGGAACACTTAGAAAGTATGTATTAGATGACCTCATTTTTCACATTGATAAGTGTACAACAATTAAAGAGGCTTGGGATATTTTTAAGAAATTGTATGGTCAAGTTGATGAGATTAAGGGCTACAAGCTTGATAGTGAACTCACAACTTTGGATCCCAAGGATTTTGATACATTCTGAGATTATGTCACAAAAGCAACTGAGTTAAGAGCAAAGCTAAAGGATTATGGAATTGACAAAAAGGATGCTCAATTGGTTTATAACTTGTTGGACAAGCGTCCTTCAAAGTATGCAACCTTTGTATCTTTCTTTCACACCCATGGGTTAGCTCAAGGTTCCTCATACACTTCTCCCTCATTTGATTCATTCATGGAGATGTTGATACTTGAGCAATCTAAGTTGACCATGATGGGGATTCTCAAATCTCAAAGTCACAAGCTTTGGTGGCTAACAAAGGGAATCAAAGTAATCAAGGAAAATACAAGAATCAAAAGCAACCTAAGTCTAAACCACAAAAAGATGGAGCACAATCTTCCTCTCCACAACAAGGTGATTTACCATTCTCACCTAAGAGGAAATCATATAAGGACAATCTTTTTTGTGGATATTGCAAGAAGTCGGGACATGATGAACATCATTGTTATAAGAAGGATATTGATGAGTTGAAGAATCTTCTTAAGAAGAATAGAATCAACCTACCTTCTAGAATGTCTACATCGACTTCTTCTTCCAAGGATAAAGGAAATGATCACTCTTTTGGGATAGATAAAGGAAAGGGACAAGTTCTTTGTGCTACTACAAGTCATGATTCAGGGAGATGGCTTCTAGATTTAGGGGCTTCTCATCATATGGCATCTTCGCAGTCTATGTTTTCTACATTTGAGCCTTGCCACATGCCACAGATTTTGATGGGCAATCATACATATATGGATGTGATTGGGAAAGGATCTATTGCCATTGGGGATAACTCCTTCAATGATGTGTTGTGTGTACCCCACTTGACAAATAATCTTCTTTCCATCTATCAAATCACACATGGGGCAACTAGGAAAACTGTGGAGTTCACACCTGATTCAGTTATCATTAGAGACTTGGAGAGTGGAGCTATCATTGCGACTAGGGTGGTTGATCATGCATCTCGATTGTACTATTTTTTAGATTTTGGTCCTATTGATGAGGTTGATTCTTCCTATGTTGATGATTTCGATATTGAGGAGAACCTTGGGCATTTGAACTTGGGGATTCTCACATGTGACCCCATTCTTGAGCCTTGCATTTCATCTCCTTCTATTGATATCACACCATCTATTGTGCCTGATGATGCAGCTAGTGCAACAATTTTGCCTTCTTATGATTCAGTGCAGCAGGATATTTCATGTCTTCCAACTTCAGTTGATTGGGATGCCTACTTGACAGACATTGCGGGTTTGTTTGTGGACTCCTACATTGCAGTTTTGGGAGACACCATTGATGACATTCATCTTCTCTTTGATGAAGATGATCCTTCTTTGATTATTGTGAGGGATCACTCTGACCCTCTTGTGCATTCTCTACATGATCAATCTTTAGAGGTTGACATGATTGTGGATACTTTTGTACAACACTTGGAGGAGGTCTCTTTATCTTTTGAGGAGACATATGAGTCTTTGGATATTGTTCTACATTCATCTCCACTAGATCTTGGAGTGCCTTTTTCAGCAGTGTGGCACAGTTTACCACCTTTCGAGGGGGTACCTTTCAGCATCGACATGGGGACACTGGAGCAGTTTTCAGAGATTCCTTTCATCATGAGTATTTTTTCTCCATCTTCCTTTCATGGTTGGGAAGACTTCATGGATACACCTTTGGTTTTGTTTCTTCCTAAGGGGAGGAACTTGGTTCGACGTTCATGGAGCAGTTTCTTCATTCATCTTCGAGCTTCTATCATTGGTGTAGATTTCACATTGAGGGGGGGCTTCCTAGTCTCTCTTCTTCTTCTCTCATATCAGGGGGACTTTTTCCTCACATGGGGTTTTGTCCTTCACATACTTCTATGAGAGTTTTTTGTATCTAGTTTTCATCTCTCTTTTGGGGGAGGGATTTTTTCCATTGGATTTTTCTCTCTTTCCCCGCTTTGTGAGAGATTTACTTGCATTGGTTTTCATGCATTTGCATTTGTACATGGGTACCTAACATGGCCTCGTAGCCGGGACCCATCTTCCATTGCTTAGTTGCATTGTAGACTTAAGTGCATTCCCCTAAGTTTCACTTAAGGGGGGGTGTTGGTGTAAATAATTATTCATCTTGGATATTATTACACCTTACTTAAGTTTACTTAGGAAATGCATTACATAGTAGTTTGGGTATGAGACACTTGCGTCTTTGTGCCACATTTGGATAGTGTGTGTAGGAGAACTTCCACCTTTTATGGTGTTGATCTTGTTGTTACACTCTACATTTAGTGGGTGATCCACCTCATGTGGACTATTATATTGTTTCTCCTACCTACCCACACCTATTTTCTACCTACCCTTGTTTCTTATTGAGCCACATGTCATGTTTGTGTGCTCACATATCCATATAGCCTTGCCTATATAAGCAGACTCATATTCATTGTATGTATCGATTGATGATCCAGTTGATTAGTATTTTCATCTTGATAGAATACAGTTTATTCTTATCATTTATTTTGTCTCTCTTATTTGTGCTTTCCATTGCCTCTTGATCTTGGCAAAATCTCACATGGTATCAGAGCTGGTCCATGTCTCACAACCCCCCCCCATCCCCCCCAACTTAACCTAGCACGTGTCCACACAAGCTGATGAGATGTCGGGTTTGAAGCGGATTAAAATAGGATTAAAATCATAATGAACTAATAAATGCAAAATTAAAATAAAGTAAAATATACACGTACCTGCAATTGGACAAAAATGATGGAGAAATGAAATGAAGTGACAAATAAGAGAGTGGGATGAAATGTAGTGGATGGAACTTTATGTACAGAGAACAATATTTCACATGGAAATATTTGATTATGATACGGTAAATAAGTTCACTGCAAAAGCTGCAGGAACATCACCTTTATCAACATGCCCAAGTGCAATAGGAAGCTCATGAATTATTACCGAATCATTGACAGTTGCTGTAGGAACATCACCAATTGCTGCAGGAACTTGTATTTCATTTTGAGGAACAAACTGCTGCAGAAACTCTTCTCTAGTAGCTGGCTTGTGATAAAGTCGTAGTCAGTGTCCATTCACTAAGAGTTTAAATCAAACAGGATCTATTGTGGACAACCGAACTGCTCCATTGTGAAAAACTTCTTCTACCTCATAAGGACCCAACCACCTTGTTTGGAGTTTTCCCATAGCATCTTTATATCTAGAATCATACAAGAGTGCCCAGTCACCAACTTCAAATTTCTTTTCTCTGATATATTTATCATGCCATCTGGCTCTTTGGTTTTGAATCAATTCTGTCTATTGAACAACTATCTTTCTCCATTCATCAAGAGCATTTAACTGCTGAATGCGTTCCTTCTGTGCTTCAAACAATGTCATATTTAGTTGAAGGGCTGTTCTCAAGGTTTTATGCTCAAATTCAATAGGCATCATTGCTATTTTTCCATAGACCATCTCAAAAGGTGTGAATCCAATTGGTGTTTTCCATGTTGTTCTATATGCCCAAATTGCCTCTGAAAGCCAATTAGACCAATCTTTCTTGTGGATAGACACTACTTTTGTAAGAATAGCCTCAAGCTCTCTGTTGGTAACCTCTACTTGGCCATTAGACTGTGGATGGTATGGAGTAGATTTCCTGTGTCTTATATTATATTCATTGATCAAAGCTTTTATCAATGTTGATGTAAATTGAGGTCCTTGATCTGAGACGATTTCTCTGGGTACTCCATACCTTGTAAATATTTCCTCATAGAGAAAATTAGCTACCTTATTATCTCTTGCATGTTGCATAGCTCTAGTTTCTACCCATTTTGTCACATAGTCTGTACATACCAAGATATAAGATTTGTCATTAGAAGGTGGATCAATGGGTCCAACAAAATCTAATACCCATTTATCAAATGGTGTAACAGATATTTGAGGATATAGTGGCATCTCATCAGATTTTGTAGGTTTGCCCATTCGCTGACACCTGTCACACTTCCTTGTGTATTGAGCCGCATCCTTTTGTAGTGTAGGCCAATAATAACCAATATTGAGTATTTTTAGTGTTGTCCTTTTGGCAGCAAAATGACCTCCACATGGTTCATCATGACATCCATGCAAGATGTCATATGTTTCATCTTCTTTAACACATCTTCGCATAACTTGATCAGGTCCAATATAAAATAGACAATCAACAATTCATGAAAAGTTAAAACTTTTTTCAACTAGCAACCTTCTTTCCTTAGGAGAAAAAGAAATTGGCATCTTAGTTGTAGCTAAATAGTTGGCAATATCAGCATAACAAGGAGTAAGAGCCTGTATGAGAAACAAATGCTTATTTGGAAAAGTGTCATCTATCATTGCAGAGTCTTCCTGCAATTGAAGATGTGAAAGATAATCTGTAACAACATTAGACTTCCCTGGCTTATCAACAACTGTGATATCAAATTCCTGCATCAACAATAACCAGCGAGCTAGTCTACCGATGATGGATGGCTTATTCATAAGATATCTAATTGTAGTATGATCTATATGCACAAATATTGGGTACCCTGTAATATGACAGCTAGCATTTCTTTTTCAGTAACTGTATAATTCAATTCAGGTCCTTGCAACTTCTTGCTAATATAATATATTGCATTTTCCAACTTGTCAACTTTTTGTCCTAACACTGCTCCTATAGCATAATCAGATGCATCAATATGGATTTGAAATGGTAGAGACCAATTAGGTCCTTTAAGAATTGGTGCCTGAGTCAAAGCATACTTAAGCTTTAAAAAAGCTTCAATGCATGCTGAGGTCCATTTAAATTCTACATCTTTAGTAAGCAGTGTATATAAGGGACTTGCAATTTTGCTGAAATCTTTAATGAACCTTCTGTAGTATCCAGCATGGCCAAGAAAACTTCTCACATCTTTTTGCTTCGCAGGGTCATTAATTTGCTGAATAACCTCAATCTTTGTTGGATCCACTTGTATGCCTTGTATAGATATATGATGACCAAGGACTATTCCTTCTTCCATCATAATAAAACACTTTTCACTGTTTAGAAACAAATTGTAGTCTTCACACCGCTGCAAAACTTTCTTCAAATTATCCAATGCTTGATCAAATTCAGAACCATAGGTTGTAAAGTCATCCATGTAAATTTCCATTATGTCTTGAGAAATATCAGAAAAAATACTGATGACTGCCCTTTGAAAAGTGGCTGGAGCATTACACAACCCAAAAGGAAGAACATAATATGCATAAGTGTCCCATGGACAAGTAAATGTTGTTTTCTCCCGATCCTCAAGAGCTATTTGTATCTGATTATAGCCATTGAATCCATCCAAAAATGAAAAATATCTCTTACCAGCAAGAGAATCCAATACCTGATCTACAAATGGTAGTGACAAATGATCCTTCCTTGTGGCTAAGTTCAAGGCTCTATAATCAACACATACTCTCCATTTGCCTCCCTTCTTAGGAACTATCACCAAGGGTGATAACCATTGACTGTCAGAAATAGGATAGATAAATCCAACTTTCAACATTTTCTGCAATTCTTCTTTAACTATCTCTTTCAGGGCAAGATTGACTCTTCTTTGAGGTTATCTGAGGGGACAACACTCATCCTTTATGTAAATGTGATGAGTACAAACTGCTGGATCAATTCCATTCATATCCTTGTAATCCCATGCAAAGACATTTCTATGGAGTTTTAGCAAGTCTACCAAGCTATCCTTCTAAGTATCTGCTATATTCTTGTTGATATTCAAATATTTATTCAATGCAACCTCTATCTTGATAGTAAGATCAATCTGATTTATATCAAAAACATGAGAATATGACAATTCCTGTGGCAACAAGATATGCAAGATATTAGTGGCTACAGCAAAATCCAATCCTACAATACTCAGAACCAATTCCTGCAATTCTCGGTCTTCTATTAATTCATTTGTCAGAACCTTATAAAGGATTGATTCTTCATCATATAACTACATGAGTGGCACTCGATTAATCATCATAGTCAATTTCTTCAGATTCCTCTCCTAAAATAGGCCAAACAGTCTGCTGCTGCTCAAGCTGAGGTTGTGCAGGGGAATACAAGGCCAATGTTTTTGTGGAACTACCATCTGAAATCATCATGTCTCTTGATCTACACCCAATATATGCATCTTCTGTGGCAAGCCATGGTCTTCCCAAAATGTCCGGATATCCCCCCAATGTTGCTTTTGGGGATAAAATCATAAAGTCTGCAGGGTATTCCCAGGAATCTAGTATGACCACTATATCTTCTATCATACCATCAGGTCTTACTGCAGAGCCATCAGAAAGTTGAAGAACTGTGGGTGTAGACCTTAAACTATCTATCTCTAGATGCTTCATTACTTCCCTTGTCATTACATTAATGGCTGCCCCTAGATCAACTAAAACATTCTTTATTTGACTGCCATTAATGACTATACTCACAACAGGACTGCCTGGATCATAATACTTTGGAATAGCAATTTTTCCTAAAATAATATCAGCTAATTGACCCATAACATGAACTATTTGTGGATCCTTTTTCTTTCTCCCAGGTTTCTTTAGGCATGCCTCCCTCAATACCTTACCATATATTGGAACATCCTTTATTGCTTGCAACAATGGAATTCTAACACAAATGTGCTTCAGTTGATCAAGAATATCAAAGCTTTGTTGTTGATCAGTTGGAACTTCTTTGTCTTTCAATCTTTGGGGAAATGGTGGTAATATTTGATTATGAGGTATTATATCATTAGGATCAGAGATTGGCTACTCTTCTTGTACCTCAGTAATAACTGGCTGAGAGGGATTAGGTAGTGTTGTTCTAGATTGGAGGTGAATATCATCTAGTGATAAAAAATAGGCTGGGTATTGATTAACATCAGCTGAATAAGCTTGTTGTTGTTGCTGGGATTTGATATTTGGATTAGGCAATGGTTGAGTAGGCAGTTGTGTTGGCTTGGGAGGCAGTGCTGTGGCTACAGGAGGTGGCATTAAAGCAGGAGGTTGTGGCTGCTGAGCAGGAGGCTGATATCCAGAAGATTGGGATGACCATGATGGGTTTCCCCTCCATTGAGAGGTAGGTTGCCAATTCCCTTGAAAATGGTTTCCTACACCCTGAGGTGGATACCAGTTTCCCTGTGGCTATTGCCACTGGGGTATCTGATTAGCAAATTGTTGTCCTTGGCCTTGTGACCCATACCAATGTGGATAATTACCAAAATTTTGAGAATACTGTGGTTGCCATTGGTTATTTGGTACATAAGAATTACCACTATAACCAGAAAAGGAAAGTGGATCAGGTGGCATACCTTGTCTCGAAAAATTTGGTCTTCTCTGAGCAACATAGAAGACTTGTTCATCCTCCCCTTGAATTGGTTTGAAATTAGGTACTTCAACATTTGCAACCATCTTACATCTACAATCTTTCTTCCGCTGCTTACAATGAGGACATAATTCTGCAAGAAATACATCAGCTTCCTCATGCTTCTTCTTAGCTGCCAATGTATCCAACTGAGTAGCCATATTGTTTATAATATCCTCCTTGAAATCTTTTAACAAATGACTAAGTTCCAACCTAGAAACTCCATTTCCAGATGATGATGATGGTGCTCCTGGCTTAAATCTCCTATTCTTCTTAGAAGTAGATCTGGAATACTTCTTGCAAATTTGTTCTATTTTAGCCCAAGTAGATTGTGTAATGTCACCCCCCCATTAGATCTAAGGAATCGATGCATTCATCACTGATACCCCTCAAGAATATCAATTTGAGGAAATCTTCATTCAAAGTACGGACTTCTTGACACCAAACAAAAACCTTTCCAGATAATCCTCAAGGCTCTCATCTTCAATTTGTGTCATTCTAAAGATATCATCCCCATGCCGATCAGTGCCTCTACAATAATCTTTATATTTTGCAAGAAACAACCGTTTCATCTCATCCCATATATTGATTGTGCTACTACCCAAGCTCATGAACCATCTCAAGGATGACTCCTTCAAAGTGGCTGGAAATTTTTTGAGTCTATGGGCATCTGTAGTATAGTCAAAACTCCTACAGAGAACATCAAACTCAAACAAAAATGTATCCGGATCCTCTGTGACCAACCCATATAACTTAGGAAGTGAAGATGCTGAAATGTTCTTGAGGTTAGCATTATCATGCTGGTCAAAGATGGGAAACTCAAATGTTGGACCAGGTGGTGGTGGTGGATTATTTCCACCAGGAGGTGGGTTCCCTTGCATTGGACTTATGGGGGTTATTACAATAGGCAACTCTTCTTCTTGTGGACCAAAAAGGAGCTGAAGACTACCTTCTGAAAATTCAGACTCAGGGTGATTCAAATTTTGTGGGACTTGATACAGCTCAGAAAAAGGGTTTATATCTGAAGAACTATCTTCTACTTGAGTAGTATGAGTGGGTAAAAATCTACCTCTGGCATCTCTTCTTCTATTATGCATGCAAATTCATGAAATTCAAACAATTAACTAGAAACTAAAATAATCATAAAAGGCTCTTAGCTTGACACCATCCCCGACAACGGTGCCAAAAATGTCTACCCCAACTATAATGACAATAATACCTCTAATTGAAATCTCAATCCGAAGTTTGGACATTCATATGGTAGAGTTTACTATTCTCATGGCTGGTGTTCATTTAGTTGTCAATCCAGGAACGTAAAACTTGAAATGGGTCTACAATATATATGCACTAAGCTCCTTAAATGATTATTCTTAATTACTGTAAGAGAGGTAGGAATGGAAATCATAAAGACTAAATGAAAGCTTTTCAAAACTCTGCTGAAATGAACTAATGGAAGTAACATAAATCACACCGTTCTGCCTTGGCTGCAGGAACAATCAAAGGATCTATTTCCAGTGGCTGCAGGAACAACCCAGTCATGAACTTCTACTGCAACTAAGTAAAAACTAACTTCAATAATCATAAACATGGGATCACTCACCAAGTGGGCCCCCTTGGATGAGTGATATCAAACTCTCAGCAAAGAACTCTTAATAGATCAGAATAAGATATTTTTATTCATTTCTTCCTGAAAGATGATTACATATTCAAAAAGAGAAAATTTAGAATACTTGACAAAAACTCTGCTCAATCCCTTTCCATTCTGTCTAACTCTCAGAAAAGAAGGAAGAGCTTATTATAAAGAAAAAACAAACTACAATGGATAACTCCAATTACGCCCAGAAGAAAAGGCGAATTGCTGTCAGATGAAGGGGATAACAGAGAGCTTGGTTGCAGGAACTGTGTATCTGAAACCAAACCATAGTTTTTGCACACCAAAGAGATATTTTGCAGATTAAACATGCACCAGAGTTAAACTCCCATGGTGAAATACAACTACTCTGATTATGCCATAGATCGCGCTCGCTTGAATCTCCTTCAATTTGACCTCCTATCTGATGTGATTCTCCAGTCCTTAGGTGTGAAAGAGAATTCTCCACCGCAACATCAATTATTATCTGTACTAAAACAGAAACAATATACAAGGACATGCATATGTATCTTACTTAACTAATACATTCATTAATTCACATATGAAATCATCCTAAATAATCCGCATATCACAGGGACAAACCATTTGGCTGCAGGAATAAATTGGCATGGCTGCAGGAATTAATAGACAAGGTTCAAACATGATTTCTTAAGTTCAGTTTTGGATTACATATAGTCAATTCACAATATTTTACTATCACAATGCAACCCAAAAGATACCAAAAACCTAAGAGTCTTGATAAAAAATATGTCAATACACCGACTTATCAAAGGGTACATATGACTCTCTTTCAGAATCTGAGTAATCATAGACCAAGACATCAATAAGCAAACAAAACACAATTATTCACTCAAAAAACCAACTTTAAAAAGATGAACACAAGGTGTGAACACACACGTTACACACAAGTTAAGGTCTGCTCAATAACTCACACACAAAGAGGAGGACAAGCATGCACATAAGGTTGATACACCTCACACCAAGTAAGGGCACACGCGACATCGGAGATCCCAGTGTTTGAAACATGGGCTCTGATACCAAATGTAATGCCCTGCCAGCAAACCCCGAAGGGATTAAGCCATAACACAAGAATAGAGTGCAATAATTTTTTTTTTTAAAAGATAAACACAACATTAAGATACAACAAGATATCAAAGATTCAGATTACATAGCGGAAGATATCAACTAACACCTAAAGAGTTTCCCAATGTGATTACTCAATTCCACATTTAACTTAACTCACACAATAAATCCAATAAGCTGATTATCTTAAAAAATGAGATAACTCTTAAACAAGGATAATTTTTTTCAGAAGATGAAAATATAAATCACATGCTAATGTTTATCCATTATGATTCATTCATACCTTACATTCAAACTTTTCATTAAAATATAAGCCATGCATCTAATATTTAACACACAAGAATTTCATTTTTAACTTATGAGATCTTTCCATGCATACTTAATTTCCTTAACAACAACTGAATATATTCCATTACTCTAAACTACATTCTTTCATGTTCCACTTTACTACATTCAAGAGAGGACTGCATACAAGCATTTAAAATTAATTTCATCTTATCCACTTATACATTCTATCAAAATGTCATTCATACATGCTAACACTAAACATGAAACATAAGAACAAAAACATCACATAACACTAGGATGATCTCGAAGTTCACCCTTAAAGGGCCACGTCTCCGGGTCTGATCAACTGCAAGACCCCTCTGATAATTAATAAAGTTAAGAATACATGAGGTTCTCATAATTTACAATCCTGCCATCAAGGCGAAACATAATCAATATACAAACGACCACATCAGTCAATAAATACATAAACGATCCCTGAAAAGGAAAGGATCCAGCTGAACATAATCAAAGCTAATACAAAGGTCCACTAGAGCATCCAAAAAACTGAGTCATCACCACCCAAGGTCTAACATGAAATTAGTACTCGCAAGGGCATAAACAATAGGATGACCCACAAACGGTGCTCCTATCAAGACCATACAGCCACACACTAGCGAACATAGGGACAAGTGTCATCACACAACCTGGTATGGTTACCATGGCGAGTCTTCATAGGTTACAACCCCATACACTGGGTTACCCTAGCAACCTAATCCGAACCTTCGACCCATCCCAGCCTCATGTGGACCCACACATCCTCTTGTGAAGACAAGGATGATGGTTTGCCATTTCAGGCCTTCTCTCAGCATGTCGAGTCTGTGTTAGCACTCATCCCATGTGTGAGGCACAATTATCTTACTTAGAGACTAATATTCTAATCTACAGTTAGGTTATCACTTATTAGACTCGCTTTCGATGGGTTACCCAGCAACCACTTTGGGCGTGGCCCCCAATCGAAAGCCACTTTCCCATACGACACTAGACTAAACTCAAGCGACTTCAGAAACCAAGGAACCCACATGGTCAAGTAAACAGAGTTCAAAAAGGAGGAAACATCCATCTGGTCAAACACGACTCAAAAGAGCTACAGTTGCTGACGGTACTCTAACCAGAGACCTAACCAACTATGGTCAACCACGAACCATCATTTGACACCCACATAAAGGATATGACCAATACAACACCACAACAAAATAACAGTCAACTCGAGTCCGAGGACAGAAACAGGTACCCAAATCAACCATACGACAGGGTCCAATCAAACAAAGCAAGACTTGCCATTACTTAAGCAAAAGCAAATAGAGAAATTAAACTCGCATAGGCAATAACCAGCAGATACAATTTTTTCCGAATTGATTTAAATATTTAAATGTCGATCAATTTTTTTCTAAATGATCTAAGTTAGATTGCAATTATCTACTTCATCTAAGTACAGGTTGTTCTTGGTTTTCTAACTCTCCAAAGTTCAATTGCCTCGAACATACATAAATGCATCATTATGAGTTTTTAAACCAAGTTCACTTAAATATAATTAAATAAACGTTAACCAACTAAATATGATATTAATCTTCAATTAAAACATCATTGTCATACTGGTTCTAAAATAATTTCTCCAAATTCGTCTTTTCCAGAACCAAGTTACACTATACAGATCAAGGAAATATATGTTAAAGGAAACCAAATAAAGATAGTTCGTTCCCAACTTAACAATTATTTCCTTATGCATATAGAAAATTTCCAAAATTAAATATTACTTACTATATATTTATTAATCCACAACTAATAAAATATATACAATTGATAATAACAAAATAACAAATTAAGTTTCTAATTAGAAAATATGCATTAATAATCAAATACAATTTGAAAATTAATTAAAGTATATTGCCACTATACAATTAATTAATTACAAATATCATAATTTATTATTAAAATGCCATATTTAAACTTAACTAAAATTTTCATTTAATAATATTAAATTATCATATATTTTTTATTGATAAATTAAAAAAATATTAAAAAAACAATTTTTTAAAACATAAAAAAAAGAAGAGAGGGGGCGCGGGGGGGGGGGGGGGGGGGGGCGTGGGGGGGCAGCGAGGGCGGCCGTGCCCACCTCCCTTATGCAGGGGTTGGGCGGCCATGCCCTAGCCGCAGCGGCACCACCGCAGTGGACGCAGGTCCCGTGACGTCTACGCGACCACCGTGGGGGACCCTGCGGCCACTGCTGGCTGTGGCTTGCGCAGGGGGAGGAGGCGGCGAGGTGAGCCTTCACTCCTGGCTCCTCCAAACCCCAATAATATATTTCATTTTTTTTCAATAAAAGTAAAATTTCGATATTTGTTTAAAACAATTTCGATTTTGTAAAAATACATATTTTGTTTTATGATTTTCTCTTTTGAAAAGAAACAAACCTCCATTTATTTTATTTTCTTTTTTTTTATACAGTCTCATATTGAGACTTAAAATAAAAATTTCCAACAAGAAGAGGTTTCTAAAATTGAAAGAATTTGTGGAAAAACCATCCAAACACATAATCTTTTTGGGCATAAGAAAGCTCATTTTTCATGCAAGGATTCAAGCAATAAGCCAATATCAACTAAATTCCACAATGATTCATAACCTTGAGGGCAATCAATGGAGAAATTAAAACCAAAACAGCATGAAGAACATCCAAGCCCTTTTTTTTTTTTTTATAAAACAATTAACCAAATTGGTAAACAAAATTCCTACCTCAATAAGCATTCCTGGAAAAGATTTGATGGAGAGCCCCCAACCTGTAGCTCAATAAATCCTTCTTCCAAAATCCCCAAATTTTCCAAAAATATTTTTCCCAAGAAAAATTCCAATCCCCAATATTTTCCAAAAGTCTAGGTTAAATGGGAGAAGTTTGACGAAAATTTTATTTTTGGAATTAAAATATTTTTATTTAAAATAAATCACAAAAATCATTCTTTTAAACTATATCAATAAATTAAATTTGCTTTTCAATTTTAAAATTGATTTTTCCAAATAACCGAATTTAACCTTTCTATTTCCAAAATGCCAAGAAGATAAAATTAATTCTATTTCAATTAAATTTCAATCTTTCATTTCATAAGCATAAACATAATGCATTTAATATTTAAATTTAACCATTTAATTGAACTTGCTACCAACCTAAATTCGGCAATTCAATTAATGATTAATCTCATAAAGAAACCCTTTTTAATTTAGTCCATTAATCTTTAATGCACAAACACATATTTAATCAAATTAAATACTAAGGACTAATTGCTCAATTTAGCCATACGCACAAAACATGCAACCCAAGAAAGCCACACAGACAGACGACCCGCAAACCCAACTGACGACGCTAACTTGAGCACGACTATGGTCAAATGAGGGTCTCACGACCACCTAATCCAACTCTAGGGATTAAAGAGGTACACTCAAACCTGCAAATCTAGGTGGAGATGAACCTCGCACCCATGCGGTACTGTACCTGAAATCTCCTGCAACCAAGAGTCATACATGCATACATATATAAATTTAATGAAAGCGTTAGCCCGAGATAATAACACAAAATATGAGAATTAATAAACATGCATACAAACTGGCGTGAAAACCACATTAACAGGTATGCACTAAATCAAAACATCTGACTATAACATTATAATATGTTAAACTAACTTAGGTCAAACTGACATTAGAAATTGATTAGGGCAGGGGTACTGCACATGCTAGACAAGCTTATGCTCATAAGACAAGTCTCAAATTGCCTGTCTATTGGCCGATATTCAGTGCTTACCATGCCCAAGGCCAAGAATATGGAGAATGAAATGTTATGCATCACAATGAGGAGGTTTAAAGCTCGAGATAACTTTGATTTTCGCAACATGAGAGGCAAAATCAAGAGGAGTTATGTGCATGTACATAGGCTTGAGGATGTTTGGGCGGATTGTAAAAGTGACGAAGATGTAAGAATGATGGACTATAGTCATCTTACATTAGAGCAAATAGAGAACTTGGACTTGGCTAAGATTCCAGACACCATGGAAGATACAAATGATATAGTGGATCCTGTCTACTATGAGCGGAAAATTGTTGATACTCCTTTACCTCTAATTCATTAGTCAAAGAAAGAAAGCAAATCAATTTCAAAGAGGTTTGCGCCTACTATGGTTCATACAAACCAATGGCTACTAAAAAAGGGAATCTGAATGAAACCACTTCCTACTAGCTCTGGTGAGAAAGATAATGATGGTCCAGTGGGGAAGACTTTAGAGTTAAGAACCAAGAATAAAGAAGATAATCAGGTACCCCCACCACCGGTTTCACCAACAAAATCTAAGGAAAAGGCACCAAAATTCAAATTCATAGTTAAAGGCTCGAAGAAAGGGGAATCCTCCTTCGTGGCCGTGCAATAGGAATCAACCCAAGGGCCTGATCAAACCGAGGAATAAGAACAAGAACAAGAAGAGGGAGAAATTCCTCATGCTGGAGAAGAACAAGAACAAGGGGAAAGTTCTACTCCTACTACCTCTCAGACATCATCACCTATTCATGTTGAGATTCATTCTATTGACTCTAATTCTGATGAAGAAGTGCAAGAACATGATGAAGTGAGAGAAGATATTGAGTTTGATGATGAACAAGGTCAAGAAGGGGGCCATGAAGAATTTGTTACTCTTTCTAGCATTCATAGCTTTGATGACATTCCAACTTCCATGATTGAGTCATCAATCTTGGATTTTAATGAAGCCATGGAACAGATTACTCAGGAGCAACAAGTAGTAAATCTGCCTACTTTTGGTGCCATGACAAAAACTCCACCTTTGATGAGCACAATTGTCATTTCTACAACAACAACTTCTGTTATTACATCAATGCTACTAGTAGATACAACAGTTGGGATAGTTAATGTCTTACCAACTTCTATGCCACTGCCACCACGAGTATCAGTTTCTACAATTTCAATTGTGACTAATCCTATGACGCCTATTGCTACAACAACCTTGATACAAGTGGGACCATCGGTGGCAACAGTATCTTCAAGTCAGCCACCTACTAGTTTGCCTGTGGTTACGCAAGTGGAGGTCACTACTCCAACCACACAATCAGTCTTACCTCCTTGGTTGGACATAGTGGCACCAAAAAGGAAGAAGCAAGCTGTCTCACCAGATGACTTCGACTTCGAACAATTAGCTCCTTCGAAGGCAAAAGTGACCAAGAAGCCAAAGACAGTATCAAGGGTGTTGGTTGATCCTGTAAGTAAACGAAAATATGCTAAAGTAATTGTGCTAGCTGCAGGTAAAACCAAAGAGAACATTCAACTTGTAGATTATACAGTTCAAAATGTCGAGCTTGGGGAAGAAACTCATGAGAGCATGAAGTAGGATTCAAGAGTTGCGAATGAGGCTATCATGAGAAGACTTGAAGAAGAACATGCTGAAAAGCTGAAATTGAAGGAAAAGTGTGAGCAACTAACCAATGTTTTGATCAAAGTGACCCAGATCTCTCAACAGGTAGAACCAATTGTTTCATCCATTGATACATAAGCACTTAAAAGAATGGAACAAGTGGGGGTTAAGGGTCGAGTGGTGGATCAATGGATTGAAAGGTTGAAATCTGAAGGCTCCCTCCTCCTAGATTCAACCATCAAGCTATTGAAAGACTTTGAAATCATGCAAAGTCAAGTACAAGGAATCAAAACTACTTTCACACAAGAGATAGATGATAATGAAAGGAACTTGCAGTTGTGGAGAAAGATGGAGGACTTCAACATTGATTTCCTTGTAGAGAATAAAGTGCTAGAAACAAGAGGAAAATATGTTCAAGTTTTGTTTCTACTAGTACACATAAATGAATTGATCAAGCATATATATGGTCACAGATCTTGAAGGTGAGATTAAGGGTTGTGATAATAATATTGATCAAATTTCAACAAGAATAGTTGATATCCCTTGTTTCTTATATGATAAGGATAATCATTAATTGGTCACAAGTGATACCATCATCCAATAATTCCACTCTCTAATCTCACGTTGGGCAGAGCAAGATTTCACTTTGAACGCTTTTGATAAGCTTCTTGAAATACAGGTTGGTTTAGAGTTGCTTTCCTCTTTGCTCAAGGATGGAAAGAAGCAGCATGTGAAGATCGAAGATGCTGAATTTCAGATGAATGCTATATCAAGCTCCATCACCCTGCTAGATGAAGCTGAGATGAAATCCATCTTGGATAAATTTGAAGAATTTAAATCCAATGAGGAAGAGAAAGATGAATAAAGTGTCCCCTTTTTGACACTTAGTTTTTCATGTAGATGCATTTTTAATGTAGTTGCATTTTTAGATGCTGTAAGTTTTCTCGCAGCTGCATGTTCCCTTTATGTTGTATTTGTAGTCAAGTGGGACTATGCAGTTGAATTAGTCAACTATGCCTACCTTTTTCTCCTTTTCTCTCCAATATATAGAGGAGCCTCATTTGTAAATAGTTATCTTTCAATAGGCTTAGCAAAACTCTATCAAAATTTTGTGCCAACTAAGACTTTGAGCTTTTTGGATGTAAAATTGGATCCAAAGTAGCATAAGAAAGCAATCCATTAAACCTCAACTTTAAGTGAAGTAGAAGATTGTGGTTGTGATTGGAATTACTCCTATGTTTAATTCTCACAATCGTTCATATATATTAGAATTTTATGGAAAATTTGTCTATGTTATTGAATGAGATTTCCAAGTGTGTTGAGTAGACTTTGAGCTAACAATATATTTGGGAAATTTTCTAATGTTAAGTGATTAGTGGTAGGCTTTGTATTGCTTCTATTACTTGTAGTTTTAAGGATTGGAAAATTACACTTGAAGACTTTGAGCTGCAAGTTAAATTTCTTATCATTTGTAATAATTAGTTTAGTTAGAATTACATTTAAGAAAGACTTTGTGCTTCTTGATTGTAAGTTTGGGTATAATTGTTGGAATTAGTTTGTTCATTTCTTCAAGTATCATAAGTGATAGATAATTGTAACAAGTGGAGGGAAAATACATAAACTCTAAAAAAAGAGAGTTTTATGCCCAAAACTTACCCACAAATTTTATTTTCTTGTTAATTAGAGAAGAAATTTCAAAGGGAACCTCCCTTTGTTGAGAGGAGAGATTAATTTCTCAACATAGTTGTGTGTGAGTTATATTATTTTTTGTTGGTACGCTAGTGAAAAAATATTCACCCAACAAGTATCTTAAATTTCAGCTAACTTTCACTAGAAGTATAGAGGTGAAAATGTTAGGAGATATCTCATGTTATGATATAGGAGTGGTTTAGGTGGCTATTCCCAATACCATGTAAGTGATGAATGTCATGAGATACTAATTGTATATTAGCATTCAACCAAATTTCACTAATAGCACAAAGGTGATAGAAGCTAGTACTACCCATATTATGATAAAATATAGTCAAATTTGACAAATTCCATGTAAGCGATAGATGTTGGTTTCTACTCCATACGAAGCTAGGTTGGATTTCACCATTAGCATGGAAGAAATAAATTTTAGGATCCACCAACTTGAATGGTTTGATGAGATACAAATATCTTATTAATCACATTATGTGATGTATGTTATTACACTTACATCTTAGCCAATGATGATTGCAAGTATTTTGGAATGCTTTCTGATCATCATAGCTACCAATGAATTGCAAAAAAAATGGGAATTGTTGATGTGGTTTTTGACACACTAACTTACAATTCATGAAGTCCATAGGTTGGAACAAGAAAGGTTCCCCTTCTTGGAGGTGGCTAGCCTCAAGAGTCTTTTGTGGACTTATTATTAAGTATAATATAATCTCTCAACTAGAGAGAATTTTGGCTAGTCTCTTCAAGGAGACATAATGAATATTAGGAATCATTTACATGAAAAGGAACTTAGTGAAAAAAATAATATTGGTTAGTGCAAGTTTTCAATTTTACTCAAAATCAAATTATATGAAAAGAAGATGAATAGTCATGCAACTTTATCAAATTTTATTGCCTTTTGAGATCTTAAATTTATCATTAAGATCTAAAACTATCATCAATATATAAATAAAAGATAATGGGGGAAGATAAAGGCTTAGAGAAAGAAAGGTGAATCTAAACTCATATTTCATCCATCTCTATATTATTCTTTTGAAAGAACATATACAACTTAAAACCAATCTCTATTAGATCCTTTATCTATAACCCCAACATGAAATGGTGGAATTTCTAAAGGAAAATCATTACAGGTTGATGTTAAATCTTGTAAAGTAGAAATTGGTATTCATTTGACCATAAAATTTACCTTACAATCAACAAAGCATTAATGGTTTAAACATGTAGGTAAAATAAAAAAGATGGGGACCAAAAAGTGTTAATGCCACTTTTTGGTCCCATACAAAACATAACATGAGCGTTTTATAATGAACTCATGTCATGGCTTGGTAGTCATAAATCCTAGACTTGGTCACTACCAAGCCATAATTCACTCACATTATTTTAAACATTAAAAAAATAACACAGACATCGAGCTCATTTGAACTTAACCTCTCACATGCAAAACAATAGACAAAAACCAGCCAAGTGTGCACTCACGTTGTGAAGTCACCAAATCACCACCGATTGCTACTAAAATTCCACCACAACATCCTTGAGGTTGAGGAGGTAAGTTTTATTAGATTTTTAGAGTAAAATTTTGATTAAATAACAAGATAGAAATATTTTTGAGTGATTTTTTAAAATTTTCAAGAATTGAAAATCCCCCTCCAGTTGATGAAAACCCTCATTCCCCAATTCATGAAAACCCCGGTGAAGAAAAACATTTGTAAAACCCTCCGAGAATGTCTCAACATCTTCTTGGGACACAAGAAACTATAATGAGGAAAATTTTAAACAAAAAATAACTTGTAATAATAATTAAAAGTTGAGAGATCCAAGTGGAACAACCTCCCAACAATCTACCACACCACTTCATTCAAATATATCACCTCTCATAGATTATATGGGAGGCCAAATTGACACTTCCTGAAATAAGAGGAAAGAAGAGAATAGTTTATGTTGATAAATTATCCTATGAACGACTAAAACAAAAAATATTAAAATATGGCTTATTTACATTGTTCACTAACCCATGAACCAATGCACCCTTACAAAACAATTGTAAGAAGTTCCCTATCCATTGGTACCAACACCAAATGATAAAAAAAAAAATTGATAGGTGGTGGATGATTTTTTACCATCCTCCATGCAACAAATATGAGGTCCTACAATACTTTTTGAGGAAACTCTATTGCAAGTTTATCCATAATGACATCCCAAACTAATTTGACATGTGAGAGTTACAAGGCATAGTTGAGGGCTCTACATGAGATAGAGTGGGAGCACAATGTGCCCAAAACCAAGCATGGATACCCCTTGCTAGGCCATACATTGATCATGTCATAATCCCTCGTGGAGAGTGTTGAGGTCAAGAACCTATTGTCCATCAACTCGCTAACTCAAACCATTTTATAACACACTAGACCTCTAGCATAGGGTGATGTGGGTGAGCATTCTACATCTCAACATTCACCTTAACTATGTCAAGATATTGTCTTTGTTTGTGAGTATGATTTTGAGTATGATTGGGATGCATGTGGCCAACAACATGGTACATCTATATTTAAGAGACGGTCTTCATAAATGAGATTTTGGATGAGACATTTTACATTGATAGATAGGTAATTTGAACAAGGCCAAATTTAATTTATTATATTTAATTATAAATTAAAAGATTAACTAAAATACTAAATTAATTGTAATAAAATTTTAGGGCCAGTTTTCACCCTATGTTTGGTGGCTCTTTAGCTCTCAATTACATGATGATATCAAGTCCACATGTAATTAATTAGTAAATAAGTGGTAAACATAGTACATGCAAATATTTAAACTTTTTATTAATAGTTACCTCAAAACTCACATTGGATGTTAGATAGGTTGATGTTGGGCCTTCAACATTAGGACTTGTTAGTTAGAGTGGCCATACATTGTACATTAACATAAGCTTGACTATTTTTTATCATTAAATGTTTGTAAAATTGTGTGAGGTAGATTTTGGTAAATTTTTAACATTGTTTCATTTTGTTGATACTCTTGGCATTCATACCATAATGGAGCATGGTCTTTGCCACAATAGTATTATCTTTGATGCCTCTAATCTAGGTATGAGCTAGATTAGTAAATTTCATATTCTATTTGTTGTTTTCTTTGTTTGTACAAATTTAAAAGATATTCATATGTAGCTTTTAAATTTTATCTTGACGCTTGTCATAGGGCTTCACAACTATAGTTCATGAACTTGCCCCTCTTATGGATGAAGAGTAAAAGTATCTTCAAAAAGATTATGAGATGGTAGTAAGTGATTACTCCAATACATGTCATTCTATGATTCGATTTTTTTATATTAATGCGTATTTTTTATTGTATTAGGTGGAGCCCCAAACAAAATTAGAGAGGGGGTTAAGTTAGTAGATTAGGTTCAACCATTATTGCTTTCCTATTCATCCACTCGATAGGAAAAGGTGGCTCGTGATATCTTCGCTTTCCCTGAAGGGAAGTGATTGCATTATGACTTTGTTGTATGCTGATATGAAAGTTTTGTACTTATATTTTTGTATTATAGATATGCAAATTATATCAATGTATAACTTTGTTGCAAGCCTATATGGATTTCTTATACAATTATTGTATCTTTACCAACATATAGCATTGCATGCCTATATGGATTTTTAGTTAAACAAATATGTTTTACCAATGTTGTCCATATTTGTTATACATTATTAAACTAATGAATAATTACACTACTAAAATGGAGATATTTTGATTTGGAAAATTAAATATATTCCCAATTCTTTTAGTCTTTCATCTTGTCAAATAAGTAGGATCCTAGTCTAGGTGTTGGTTGGTCATTGCGGATTGGTCATGTAGGGGCTCGATTGGATGGAATGGTATAGATGAATTATTTGTCCTAATATGTAGTATGGAGTGAGTTTGGTTGATTGACTAACTTGTCTCTATTTTGAGATGGCTTTGACTAGATGTGAATGGGATTCATTCTTGGTGTATCTTGACGAAGAGTTTGTGTGATCATACTTCTTATAGTTTGTACCTTAACTTGGAAGATTGAATTTTGATGTGGTAAGATGGATTCATGTATTGATATTATTTTTTTCATGATGAGGCATGCTTCATGTTTAGGATCATGTACCACATTGCATCATAAGAATAAAAATTTATATTACTTGTACAAGTGAAAAGTTTAAGTTGTATCAATTCCATTTAGTATCTCTAGACGCATTGTGAGTGTATAAATCATGTAGAGGATACTTATTCAAGGTTAAAATCCAATTATTGAGATATTTACGGGTTTAAGTTGTATTTTTTCACCTTTAAACAACCATAAACTATTAATAAGTCCTAAAAACCATAAAAGGAAACTTTGGCACCAAACTTGAAGTCATAATGAAAAAAATTGAACTCATTTTAAAATTACTTTTGGGCTTAAAATTGATGATCTATATTTAAAAAACATAACTATCAATGACATATTTCTCACTGATGCCACAAATCAATTTAACACATTCATTAAATATTTTTTATAAAATGAATACTTGAAGCCAAGTCCTTATGCTCATTCAAGAGTATTATCAAATATGACTAAAAAACTCTTGATTCACACTTTGGAATCTATTATTTTACCTCTTAAGGTGGATCCTAAGGGCATTATTTCATATTATTCTTTCTTTGGATATATATTCCATATTATTTGGTATACCATGACATGAGAAATTAAAGGACATCTATTATATTATACATTAATGAATTAAATATGTTCATGAGGTTAAAAGTATAAATATTACATAGATCCATATGATCCTCTTATTGATGCAATTCATTTTACCATGGATACTAACATATACACTCCCAGATAACCTTCTTATGAGAGTGAGAAATTAATTAATGAGGCATATCAACATAGATTAGAATAACAAAACAAAGACAAAATATTACTAAATGACATACAATCATATTATTTTTTAATCCCCTATTCCACCTAATAAGTATAAGGGCCATCTATTACAAAAGTTTGTATTTCATGCTAAATGTACTACTCTATGGATTCCAAACAAAATTGTTATGGTTCAACAAGTGAAAAATATTTCTATGAGACCATCAATCTAAAAAAGCAAGAGAAATATATAAGGAAAGATGATGCAAGAGCATCCCTGGTTCTTGGCAATCTTGCATCAACCAAAAACATTTTCTTTTCAGTTTGTTTCTTGTTTTGCAGTTTCAACATTTCTTTCTTCGTTTCTTGGAATTTTCTCATTGGATCTTGTAGAGCTGGATTTTGATTGTGGACATGTTCATCTACCTTATCCTAAGTCAGTGGGACATTTGGATCTTTTTTCTAGCAATTTATCACTTCTGGAATCTGAGACAATTTTCTGGCTTGGAACACCAGAATAACTTGAACCTATTTGGCTATTGGTAAACCTTGCGGATCACTTCCTTTGCTTGTAGAGCTTCAATTTATTATTTCTAACATTCCTTGGCATGTGTCCAACCTTCCCTTGGGTTTGCACTTCATTCTATGTATTTTTCAGAAGGATCTCTTTGGTGGAGGCTGACCTAGTTGTTTTACACGTTTCATCTTGTTCGTCAAAATTGTTTCATCTTGGACCGACATGGATCATTTTTTATCATATAAATCAATATAATTTAGCATATGGAAATCAGTTCTTAGAATATAGAGGATAAATTTGAAGGTTAAGGGATCCGAAGTTGGCTCGCATTCTTGCTTAAGCCCGAATGTTGTATATGAGCATGTAAGTAGTCAGGTTGGTGTGCCGAATCTTGTAATCCGTATGTTGTCGATAGTTGTAATTGATTTTCATGATATAATCAAGTCTATTCTGCATTGCCTCCATCACATTATGTTGCTTTTGTTGTGTTATCTCTTGCTGCACGGTCCAGATTGTTCTCTTTGAGGACTTACTCCTACCATGACTGCACCAAGTGGTATCAGAGCGAGTTTTCATTTCGAAGATTGCGTTGTCCTAGAAGATTTTGGTTGTAGGGTGGTGAATTAAGGATCTGACCTGTTGCTGCAGAGGACTAGTGTAGAGATGGTGCGAAGAGGAAATGTTAGAAGTGGTGGAGTGCATGGAAATGAAGACAAGGACATCGTGCTTTTGAATGTAGGAAGGCAAAGAGTAGTGGGAGAGTAGCATTGGTAGAAGAAGACCATACCGAATCAACTAATAAATCGAAAGATGGAGAATTACTGGTGATGAGGAGAGATTTGTGTCATACCGGAGAAGATGAAGAGCCCTTGTAGAGGAGGAATTTGTTCAAGACCAGATGTAAGGTTTCTGGTAAGTGTTGTAAAGTTATTATTGATAGTGGTAGTTCAAATAATCTTGTTTCAAAGGAGATGGTGAATAAGATAAAGTTGGAAATATTGAAGCACCCTAAGCCTTATCATATAGCATGGATTCAGGATGATCATAAGATACTAGTAAGTGAACAATGTTTCGTAAAATTGAAAATTGGATCTTATCATAATGAATTCTTGTGTGATATTATGTCTATGGATATATGTCATATCTGGTTGGCTAGACCTTGGCAATTTGATAGACAAGCAATGCATGATGGGAGGAAGAACATATACACTATTGTTGCAAATGGGATGAAGTAGACTTTGTTACCCTTGGAGGAGCCTCTGAAAACTAAAGTTTGTACATGTGCTAGAATTTGTTTGGTGGATGGAAGAAAAATCTTGGATGGGATGAGACATGAGAATGTATGTTTTTTCCTAGTTCCTAAGAAGACTGACAATCTGGAGCATGAAGGAGAACAACCGAAAGAAATAAAGGAGTTGTTGATAGAGTATAGAGACATCATTTAAGATAATATACCTGATGGATTACCCCCTGTGAGGAGTATCAGTCATTGCATGGACTTGATTCCCAGAGCTAGTTTGCCTAATAAAGTAGCACATCCGAAAGAGAATGAGGAACCCAATAGAAAAGTACAATATTTGTTGAGGAAAGGTTTGATTAGAGAAAGTTTGAGTCATTGTGCAGTACCAATAGTGTTGGAACCTAAGAAGGATGGACAATGGAGGATGTGTACTAATTCTAGAGCAATAAACAAGATCACAGTAAAGTACAGATTTCCTTTGCCTAGGATGAATGACATAATGGATTGTTTGAGTGGAGCCAGATACTACACAAAGATAGACTTGAAAAGTGGATACCATCATATCAGAATCAGAAAAGGAGATGAGTGGAAGACAACATTCAAGACAAATGAAGGACTGCATGAATGGTTGGTGATGCCTTTTGGATTGACTAACGCCAAGTACTTTCATGATATTGATGAACAAGGTATTGAAGAAATTCTTGGGTAAGTTTGTTATTGTGTACTTAGATGACATCTTGATTTTCTGTAAGACCAAGGAAGAACATATGTTGCATTTGAGACAAGTTTTGTAGAGGTTAAGATAAGAGAAGTTGTTGATAAACATTAAGAAGTGTAGTTTCATGACATAAGAGTTAGTCTATTTGGGATTTGTGATATCCACAAATGGATTGGAGATGGATCTTGAGAAGGTAAGAGAAATTGTTGAATGACCTACATCGGAAAGCACTGGAGAGGTAATATCATTTCATGGATTGGCTAGCTTCTACCAGAAGTTTATTAGAAATTTAATTTCAGTTTGTAGCCCTATGATAGAAGCAATGACCAGAGACAAAATATTTCAAGCAGACAACCAGAACAAATAAGAGCTTTGAATTGTTGAAGCATAAGGTGACAGAGTAGTCTGTGTTAGATTTACTGGATTTTAGCAAAGTATTTCAAGTAGACTGTGATGCAAGTGGGAATGCAATTGGAGTAGTGTTAAGTTAGGAAGGTAGACCAATATCTTATTTTAGTGAGAAGTTGAATGATGCAAGGAGAATATATTCTGTGTATGATCAAGAATTCTATGCCATAGTTCAAGCATTGAAGAAATGAAGACATTATTTATCACCTAAGAAGTTTGTGTTATATACTGATCATCAAGCTTTGCAGTATTTGAATAGTCAGAGTAAGTTGAATCAAAGACATATGAGATGGGTAGAGTTCTTGCAGAGTTATACCTTTGTGTTGAAGCATAAAAGTGGAAAGTCAAATAGAGTTGTTGATGCATTGAGTAGAAGGAGGAAACTGCTGATAGAGATGAGAGTGGAGGTATTCGCTTTTGAAGAATTGAAGAACTTGTATGAGGAAGACCCGGATTTTGTAGAACCTTGGAAATCTTGTAAGGAACCAGCTATGGTGGACATAAGTAAGTGGTTAGATTATTTCATTCAAGATGAGATTCTTTTTAGAGGATTTCAATTGTGTATACTTAGGAGTTCTATGAGACAGAATCTAATAAAGGATAAGCATAGTGGAGGATTAGCTAGACACTTTGGTTTTGATAAGACAGTGGCATTGATTAGTGAGAGTTATTTTTGGCCTGAGATTCATAAGGATATCAAGAAATTTGTGTAGAGTTGTAGGATTTGTCAACTTGGAAAAGGTAGTAGTCAGAATGTTGGATTGTATAAGCCTTTGATAGTTCCAGAGAAACCTTAGGAGGACATAAGCATGGATTTTATACTTGGCATGCCTAAGATACAGAGAGGAAATGATTCTATATTTGTGGTGGTGGATAGATTCTCGAAGATGGCACATTTCATACCCTGTAAGAAGACAATATATGCAGTACATATAGCTGATCTATTTTTCAAGGAGGTGGCGAGATTGCATGGATTACCTAAAAGAATAGTTTCAGACATAGACACGAAGTTTGTTGGATATTTTGGAGAACACTTTGGAAGAAGATGAAGATAGATTTGAAGTTCAGTTCTACTTTTCACCCATAGACTGATGAACAGACAAAAGTAGTGAATAGGAGTTTGGGAAATTTATTGAGATGCTTAGTTGGAGAGAAAACTCGAAGTTGGGACTTGATTCTTGCGCAAGCAAAATTTGCCTACAATAATTCAGTGAACAAGAGTACCAGAAGAACATCTTTTGATATTGTTACCAGAAGAATATCAGAATTGAGAGATATCAGTGTTGAAGACAAAAGAAGTGTAGAAGCATAATAATTTGTAGATCATATGAAGACAATACATACTCAAGTCAAACAGGATTTGGAAGACATGAAAAACAAGTACAAAGAGAAAGCAGATGAAAAGAGGAGACATAAGGAATTTGAAGTGGGAGATGAAGTGATGGTGTATCTGAGAAAAGAGAGATTTATAGTTGGAACCCATAATAAGTTGAAGATGAGGAAGTTTGGACCTTGTAAGATCTTGAGGAAATTCAGTTCCAAAAATGCATATGAAGTGGAGTTATTGGATAGTTTGGGTATTTCACCTATATTCAAAATTGCAGATCTACATCAGTACCTGAGGTAGAATTCAGTGAGGACAATGTAGCGGATTTGGAGAAACAAATACCCCGAAGGGAACCGGACCAGATTGAAGACATTTTGGATAGTAGGATTGGGCATGACACCCATACCAACCAATATAGAGAGTATCTTGTGAAGTGGAAGGGTAGACTAATTAAAAATCCATCTTAGATTTCTCAAGCAAAGGTCGACCTTCTTGGTTTTCCTCTAACCCCATCAAAGTGAAGGACTCACTTTTTTCAACAACCCCGAATGTTTGATGCAGGAGCATCCCTGGTTCTTGGCAATCTTGCATCAACCAAAAACATTTTCTTTTCAGTTTGTTTCATGTTTTGCAATTTCAACATTTCTTTCTGTGTTTCTTGGAATTTTCTCACCACATCTTGCATAGCTAGATTTTGATTGTGGACATGTTCATCAACCTTATCCTAAGTTAGTGGGATGTTTGGATCTTTTTTCTGGCAAGTTGTCACTTCCGGAATCCGAGACAGTTTTCTGGCTTGGAACACTGGAACCGCTTGGACCTATTTGTCTATTGGCAAATCTTGTGGATCACTTCCGTAGCTTGCAGAGCTTCAATTCATTTTTTTCCAATGTTCCTTGGGGTGTGTCCGAACTTCTCTTGGGTTTGCACTTCATTTTATGGATTTTCTGGAAGGATCTCTTTGGCAGAGGCCGACTTGGTTGTTTTACACGTTTCATCTTGTTCGTTGACATTGTTTCATCTTCGACCAACGCAGATCATTCTTGATCATATAAATCAATGTAATTTAGCATATGTGAATCATTTCTTAGCACATAGAGGATAAATCTTAAAGGTTAAGGGGTTTGAAGTTGGATCACATTCTTGCTTAAGCTTAGATATTGTATTTGAGCATGCAAGTAGTCAGGCCTGTGTTCTGAATCTTGTAAGCCACATTTTGTCGGTAGTTGTAATTGATTTTCATGATATAATCAAGTCTATTATGCATTGCCTCCATCACATTGTGTCACTTCTATTGTGTTATCTCTTGTTGCACAGTCCAAATTTTTCTCTTTGAGGACTTACTCCTACCATGACTGCACCAAAAGAAGATCGTACAATTCTACTCATTGATAGTGTATTCCTCAAAAGTACTAACTACTACCAAGAAGAAACACATGTAATTAAAGATGAAACTCATGTAGTAGAGGAAGAAGGGTATGTTGCTATTTATGGGGATGAGAGTGACCTTTTGAGAAATTATCCTAAAGAAATTGCATGAGACCTCTCTTTTTTCCACGTATATTCAGAATTATGTACTTGTTAATCTTTATTACATATTCTATATGTATTTTCCATCTCATTTTTGTTTTAGAGTTTTCTATGTGTTTTCACATTTTGACCTTTCCTTGTGTTATTCTTATTGTGCATTTATATTCTCATTTCACCTTCTATATTATTTACGTCATGATTATAGTGTTTTTCCTATTCTCATTTCACCTTATATAACTTAATTTTTCATCATATAGGAAGATCGGTACAATCATAAAGAGGATTATTGTGAAATATTTAAGGTTAATAGATATACACAATATGTAATAATTTCATTATAATCCCTAAAAATTTTCATTCTATCAACACCTATCCAAATATTTTGGTATAAGAAAGATGGCATATGCAAATCACTAAAAATTGCCATCTTTCTATCCTTAGGGCTGTCACACCAGTAGAGCCTTAGTCTTGCATACCAATCCTTTTTCATGAAATCTAATGAAGGGTAATCATGTTTGGAAGGAACAAATGTTATTAAATTCCTTGAGTTTTAGAAGGAGAAATGTATAAGACTATCATACCAACATTAGATGCAAACACGAAATTTTCTAACATTGATCCACCCACCTCAATGTGTTGGCATAGTTGGTTGGTACCCACAACACATGGGATGCAATTTTTTTTCATGTTTACATGACTTTCAGTTGACACATTTTTGCAAGAATGCATTGATTGTTGGAATGCTGAAATGGTATCAGGTTGAACAAAGTTGAGATAGGGCATTATAGAAGGACCCCATATCCACCTATAGGTATAGACAAAAAATTCTTAGGTTTCTTAAGAGACTTTGATGGAAGCCTATAGTTTGGAATGATCTAATAGATAGATGAGGTACAAAATAAGGCCTTTGATATATTTGACCTACTCACCTTGACATGTTGGTGCAATTGATTGGGATCCATGACACATGAAATGTACAAAAAATATTATATCCAAATTTATTTACATTGTTCTTAATTGACACTTTTTGTAAGAATGCATTCAATGCTGGAATGTTCAAACAATGTTACTTTGAATAGAATCAAGATAGGGTGATGTAGAGGGATCTCATATCCACCAATAGGCTTATATAATTTATTCTTAGGTGTCATAGATTTTGAGAACTACTATGTCATAGTTTGATATATTTTGCACTTAGGTCTCTTAAGAGACTTTGCCAAAATAATGTATCCTGAAAGGATCAAGACAATTGGGGTGTCAAACAATAATTCCCCTAACATTAAACTACCAAATCCTATCTTCCCACATAGTAAAATTTCCCTCACAAGTAAAAATTGAGATAGGTAATTATGGAGGAATATACATGAAATTGTAGGTTTAGATAGAACATTCATGGGTTCCATAGATTCCAAGAACTCGTCCATCATAGTTTGGTATTTTTTTGCACTTCGGTCTCTTAAGAAACTTTGTTAGAAACCCAATATCTAAAACAATTAGGTTAGTTGGGATGTGAATTGGTTATTACCTAGCATTCACCCTCCACCTTGACATGTTTGCATAGTTGGTTGGGCCTCATGAGACAAAAAATGCAAAATATGGCTCCTGACATGGTTGTGATAAATGCAAATTATAATATTTATTATATTGCATCCATTTTCACCATAGTAATAGAAGTTATTGTGGAGGGAACCTATATGCAATCTTAGGTTTAGACAAAAAAATTGTATGTGCCACAAATTCAAAGAACTGGTGCATCATAGTTTGGTAGTTTTTACACTTAGGTCTCTCAAGAGACTTTGTTGGAAGCTTATAATCCAAAATGATTTAGATAGTTGGGGTGTAAAATGGATCCTCTCCTATAATTCAACCACCCACCCCAATGTTTTCCATAGTTGATAAGGCCCCACAAGATAAAGTACACAAAATATGGATCCTAGCATGGTTGTGCTAAATGCAAATGATTCTTTTTTCAACATTGTATGCATCATTCCATGGTCAAATCATTTGGAGATAATTCATATTGAGAGATATGTTATTATAGAAGGACCCTACATACAATCGTACATGCCATGGATTCCAAGAATCAATCTGTCATAGTTTGACAAATTTTTGCACTTAGGTCTCTCAGATATTTTATCAGAAGCCTATAGTATAGAATAGTCAAGTGATAATCATCATCAAAAAATATATATGATTTGGAAAGAACTTTGTGAAAATAAAGGATGATATTAAAATGCATTTTTTGATTTACTCTTACCTCTTTAATTCATTTTTTTCTATTTCAATATGTTTTGTTTGACATAGGAATTGAAGTCAATATTTGATTAAAAATTGGCATATGATGAAATGAGTTATCTTGTACTAATTATATCACCACATATCATGTAATCATCTAATGAGGCATCTATTATTGAAATGGTGCATATCGAGGATAAAACATTGTAAGATATTTATTAAGTAAAAATAAGAAAAATGCATAATATTGAACCCAATTTTAAATGATATCTACTTTAGGATTAGCCTGTTAGACATTAGAATGTGTAAATAGGTGATTTTGGAATATGAGAATTCAGGCTTTTGAAGGGATGCAATAGAGGTGGGATTAGTGTTGGGAAGATTAGATGTTGAATTATCCATAGAGTGTAATGAGATCATTGCATCCTTGGGATTTATACTGTGGAGACTTTGGTCACTTGTTTTCTTCTTCATGGCTATGTGTTTTAGGTTAGCAATTGGGCTACAATAAAGTGAATTAACACTATGATATGTAGCACACAAACTATGTTGACAAGGTGGCTCAAACAAAAGGTAGAAAGACAAAGAGAATGTATCTTAAACTCTAGGATTTGATTACACCAATTGCACAATGTTTTCTAGTGTATTTTTTACTTTAAACTCTAAAATTGAGATTTTTTCAACTTCCTTGATAGTCAACATTCAATTCTATATCAATATAATAGAATTAGTATAAAGTATGAAAAAAACATTTGTATATTATCAAATTTAAACAAACAACTTCATAGTTATCATTACAATAGTAGGTGTAGACACCTAAAATTGTCATGTCTAATTAAATAAATATTTTATTTATTTAATTAATTCATTTATCCTCTTCTAGCCTTATTTCTCATTTAAATAAATACATTTATTTATTTGAATTATCCTTTTCCTGAATCAAATAAATATCTTATTTATTTAATTGATCCCACTTCTTCTATTAATTAAATAAATCTTTATTTATTTAATTAATTCATTAGCCTTTTCTACCCATGACACATGTCATTCATCTCTTAATTCCTACACTACCTACCCTCTCATTATTTTATTATTTCTTTTACCTGCCCTTTAATCATAGCCAACCTCTTTTACATCTCTCAATCTTATCCCTCCATTTCTTATAGTGTCTTCCTTCATTATCAAACCCTGACTGGCTAACTCAATTATGCACTTGACTACACTACGCTTTTCATATGCGATCCTACTTGCAACCACATTTCCGTTCTTTGTTGAGCTCTTGTACACACATAAAATCTGAGAGCAAATATATCAAGCAAGATCAATGGAGATAGGAAGAATGGAGATTCAAACCCTATTGGACATGTAATGGTATAATCTTTGTGATTTCATTTGATTTGCATTGTCTTAGGTAATCTTCATATGTAATGGTGGATCTTTGTTGTTGTTAGGCTAGGGTTTTGTGGTTGAATCTATTTAGTCTTTCAATATTGTTAATCCACTTTCACCATATACATTTTGGCACGCCTGGTGGGACATGAATTTTTATTAGATCTATGTTTTTTTCAGTTTTTTCTAACCCTATATTGCTGTTTTGTAAAACAATTTGGAGAATAACCTTGTGCAGCTAGGGTTTTGGACACAAAATCAAGATCTTAGAGAGATTTGATCATATCTCACAAACAACTTGGAAATTTTGTACCAATTTTTTTTTGCAGGTTGAAGACAATATCAGAAACTCTCAAAAAAAATTTAGATCTATTGGAGCATATTTTAATTTTCTATGAATTTTTTATGAATTTTCATAAAAAATTAATTTGGAGAGAAAATGAGCAATTTTTTTGGATTTTCTTACATTTTTGGAAATCTCTCATAATTATACAGAGGATCTGTTCTTTGTGATTTTAATTTTGATGCAAAATATTTCTTAAAAAATTGGATCTTTAAAAATTAGGGTTTTTCCTTATTTTGTTCAGATCTCACAAACAGCTTCAAATTATGGCATCAACTTTTTTTTGTAGGTCAAAAAATGTATCAGAAGGATGGACTAAAAATTTTAGAGTTTTTGGATCAAATTTTCATTTTATATGAATTTTTTATGAGTTTTCATAAAAAATTAATTTTGGGAGAAAATTAGTGATTTGTTTGGATTTTCTTACATTTTTGGAAATCTCTCATAATTATACATAGGATTTGTTCTTTGTGATTTTAAATCTGATGCAAAATCATTCCTCAAAAATCAGATCTTTGAAAATTAGGGTTTTGCATTATTTTACTCATATCTCACAAATTGCTTAGATTTGTTGTAAAAAAAATTTTATGAAGGTTTAGAAGACCATAAAGACTCTCCAGTAAAAATTTCAGATTTTTTGGATCAATTTTTCATTTTATATGAATTTTTTATGATTTTTCATAAAAAATTAATTTTTGGAGCAAATTAGCAAATTTTTTGGATTTTCTTACATTTCTAGAAATCTCTTAAAATTTTACAGGTGGTATTTTTTTATGATGAATAATATCTTTGCATTGGTCAACAAAATGCATTTTTGAAGACCCCTATTTCACAAAGTCTTTTGAATCTAAAATTTACCTAACTTGTGTGCTTGCAGGAGGGGTATTATTGCAAAACTACTAACAAATCTTTGTTGTAGAATTTTGGCAAGGGTTTTTGATCTTTATTGTGTGCTTTGTTTTCATATATTATCAAACACTTCAATTGGTGCACTAAAATTGAACCATTGTCTTTTGTGTCTTGAGCAATAGACTCTTTTTGTTTCATCTTTAGAGGGTCTGTCTCCTCGTGTGGTCATTAAGACTACTAGTGAGGAGAGAACGACCCAAGTGGTAGTGAGGAAAACCCACCTCTTCCAAACCACTATAAATAACTGTATTCATGGTGAAAACTATGGATAATGTGTGCTGATTAGTTCATACCAACACTATGTCTCCTCATAAACCCGTTTGATCAAATTTATTTGATCATTTGTAGGGCGTAACCCCTACCGGCTGGAAGCCTTCTGTATTTATAGAGCTGAAAGTGCCACATGTATGGCCACATGAGCAGATGCCTTTACTAGCACCTTTTTGTTTTAGAAGCCAAAATCCTTCTAGTTGTTGGGCAAGAGGTCGGACCTCTGGTAGCAGCCCACACACATACGGTTCTTAGTAGAGATACAAAGTTCACCATGAGGAGTTTTCATGGGGATTGATGCTTGGCTACCCCGAGAAGTGAGTGGCGAGGGTGGAGCCAGTGGGGTCAAGCATCTAAGTATCCGCTTTGAATAGCGTAGCCTCGGGGGAAACTCCATGTGGGATCAACAACTATTGTCTTGGCCAACCATAAGAATTGTGCTTGTCTTATTTTGAACAATCAAACATTCAAAACCAAATAACAAAATATTGTGTTTTTTGTGTCTTCAAGTGTATGCAAAAATTTTTTACATCAAACAACACACTTTTTTTTTGGAGTCATTTTGGAGTCTAAACACTTGCAAACATTGAGTCGTCATCATCATTGTGTCCTCTTGTCACAAAAAACAGTCAAAAAATTCAGATTTGGTCACAACAACAAGTTCACAAATTGGAAAAATTTACAATCCAACAAACAAAAGCAATCAGTTTCAGAATTCTTGAGCTTCCTAGGCTATCTCTTCAGGTTTTCATCTAGCATTCAACCTATCTTTGGGTCTCACAAAGTCCATCATTGCTTTACACCTTACATTACATTCACATTTGTCTAAACTTGAGTCAAAAGGTCACTTGCTTGTCCTCATCATACTTTGTCAACACATTACATACAACAACATTTTTCTAAGTGGTCCCTCATCAAGGTCTATCACCTTTGGGTCTCATTTGGTCTTACTTAGAGTCAAGGTCAACTTACCTCATCAAGAGAAACTATCATCTCTTTGGAAGCCACACCTACTCTACTACATACATACTTGGTCTTACACTTTGGACATTGCAAGTAAACTTCAGATTCATTTACATTCCATCCAACTCTTGGTCTTCCATACTCTTTCCATTTTCATCTAGCCTCAAACATCTCGGTCAATACCTAGTTCATGGTTGAAACCCGTTTCCAAAAATCTAGGAGAGAAGCTAAAGAGGCTCAAGAGTCCGTAAACATGAGTGCCTATGAGTATGACAATGATGTCTTTTTCAATTCTGATCATACTACATTACCTGACATGGATGCCTATAGAAACATTCCAAATGTTGAGCACATGGACACTATAAACAACAATGATACACACAATGACAATATGGACAACATTTCAGTACATTCAGCAGAAGTGGAAGACTCCATTATGGATCCCCATTTTAATCGATTGGTTGAAGAAATAATGAGGAGAGATAGACAATATTTCTTACAAGTGATGGCACAAAGTGGAGCCAAGATCCCTCATGATTTTGACATGTCTCAAATAATGGAAAATCGACCTTTGCAACAACCTCACCTCAACATGGATCAAAGGAGGCCTAATAGTGGAGGCAATAGAGGACCACATATAGTGCCTGAATCACCATCATCTTTGTTTCAAAAACCAGAGGTCCCACATTCACATGGTCAAGCATATGATACTCACCTTCGCAGACCATTATGGAGGTCTTATGTAGAAAAATATGCTCAACCACATACCAATGCTAAGGATCAACCACCAAAGCAATTGGATATTCAAAGACATGCTCAAAATTTGGACACAAGGAAACCCCGCGTCAAATTTGGGGACAACACACTAGAACAAACTCACGAAATCCCTATAGAGTATGGTATACTTGGAAAACACAGATATTCCATTCCTCACCATGACTCTATACCAAGTGGTCCATATACACAACATCATTATAGACCTCCTCCATATGAACATGTGTATGATCAATATCATCCATATATGCAACATGCTCCTCCTCCACTCAGTGCTTCAGGCATGGGGAGAAGTTGGTCTCCACCTAAGAACAATTTGGAACAACAAATCAAGGACTTACAAAAGAAAATGGAGGATATAAATACACCGAAGTCAACTTACACAATGAGAGACATATGTCCCTATCCATTTGACAAAAGCATTCCAATGCCTCCATTCCCTACACACTTTGTGACACCTAAGTTTCATAAGTATAGAGGAAAAGGAGATCCTAAGGCACACATAAGACAATTTTTCATAGCTTACATTGAGGTAGCAGCAGAAGAGACATATTTGATGAGATTATTCCCACAAAGCTTAGGTTATGAAGCTATGGAATGGTTCTCCCAACTCCCACCTAGAATTAAGTCATGGGGTGACTTAGCTGAGGCATTTATCCAACATTTTTCATACAACATAGAGACAAACATATCAATCACTACTTTGTGCAACACCAAGCAAAAAGATGGAGAGTCTTTTTCATCATTTTTACAAGGATGGAGGAATCTAGCCAGCAGATGCTCTTGTGAAATTCCACAAAAACAAATGGTAGAGATGTTCACCCAAAATGTTAACAAAGACATTGGCTATGATATAAGGAAAGCTTGTTTGTCCACCTTCAAGGACATCATTGAAAAAGGCTTAGCAATAGAGAAGGTCCTAATTGAACAAGGAGTCATTAAGATATTCAAGGAAAACAAAGATGACTTTAAAGGAAAAGATAAGCCAAGATTTTGGAACAAAAAGAAGAACACAGTTAATGATGGTGTTGTTGATGCCAATACAATACGACCAAAAGTCATTTTTTTTGGATCAAGTTGTACAAATAATCAAGTGAATACTCAAACAACTTCAAAGTCACGAAGGAAGTACACTCCATTGGGAGAACCACTTGAGTCAGTTTTCAAGAAACTAGTGGCAAACAAAGTAATCACTATTCCAGATTTTCCTCCATATGAACCAAAGGTTAAACCAAATTGGTGGAATGATGATGAATATTGTGAATTTCATAAGAGAAAGGGTCATAAAATAGGAAATTGTCATCGACTGAAGAACATCATACAAGATCTCATTGACAAAGGTGACATTGAGATTGAAGGACACTCATCATATCAAGAACATGAGATTTTTAAGGAACCATTCCCAAAACATGACAAGGGAAAAGCCAAAGCCACAGATGACCAAACCAACTATACCAGAGCATCCTATAACTATGATTCACCTATCAATCACATTTCAATGGACAATTATGTCTCTACCATTATCATCAAGGACAAAACACCTAAAAATTCTACCCAAAGACCCAAGATTGTCCTAAAAGGCATTGGATCTTCTTCGAAACCTACCTCTGAATGTAATGTTACAACTCGCTGAGATAAATTCACCTTGGAAGGTGCTCCAACTAAAAACACCGCTTTCTCATCAACCAAACCTGAGTATGACCTTGTAGAACAGTTAAGGAAGACACCCGCACTTATCTCAATCCTTGAGCTCTTATGCATATCCCCCGCACATAAAGCTATTCTTAACAAAATCTTGAGAGACACCTCTATCCCTACTGATCTGAACGTGGACCAGTTTCAAGCCATGGTGGGATACCTTTCCATTCTACACTCCCTTACATTCACAGAAGCTGATGATGCCTCCGTAAGTCAGCCACATAATGCACCTTTACACATTGAAGCCTTCCTACACAAACATCGAATAAAACGAGTCCTAATAGATGGAGGAGCTGGTCTAAACATTTTTACATTGAGCACTATTAAACAATTGGGATATTCTGATAAAGCTATGAATTCTACAAACAAAATTACCATCAAGGCATATGATGACAAAGAGCGCTCATCCAAGGGAACAATCACCTTACCTCTCAGAGTTGGGCCAATTACAAAGGATGCGGTTACTCGAGTCCTAGACTTGGATCTCACATACAACATATTGCTAGGACATCCATGGATTCAAGAGATGAGCGTAGTACCATCTACATATCATCAATGTATCAAGTTTCCACACAATGGAGTTGAAGTGACTGTCAAAGGTAACCCAAATCCATTCATATGTTGCAACAATCTGCGACCTAGATTAGAAATAACAATTCTAACCAATCGAGAAGCAATTCCATCATCAGCATATGTGGATCCAGAATCCTTGAAAGCTTCTACATCAAAACAAGAAGAGCTAAAAGAAAAATTTAAGATTAAAGACATGGGATGTGGTGAGTATATCTTTCATGTTGATCAACTCCCATTGTCTAGGTATTCAGTCGACAAGAACAACCTACAAACAAATTTCAATGCCAAGGAATTGGGTGTGAACCACCTCGTGTTGTGGCTACTAAGTCTGAATGCAAATCTCCTCTAGTGGTGCAAGCAACTCTTGATATCAATAGTCATAAGAGTGGTTCCAATGAAGAATCTATTGAGCATATCGCCAACCCTCTTGATAACTGACATAGCCTTACCATTTCATCCACTCATTCCATTTCCACTGTGCTCCCAGACTTGGATCAACAAGAATTACAAAAGCCCTTACTAATTGGGGATCAAAAATCAAGCTTTGAAAAGAAAAATTCAAAAGTAAAAATTAAAGAAAATTCCTTCAATACAAATCAAAATCAAAAGCTATTAGACTCTACAAAAATTAAATTCAAGGATAAAAATCCTATGAAGCAAAAAGAGAAAGAGTTGATCTCCCCTAATATCAAAATAACTGGGGGCAAAAGTTCTAAAATTTCAAATCAAAAAGCTTACTTGTTGATCCTAAGTCTCCATCATGCTATCCTACTTTCACTTATTTTCACAATCATAAGCCTTCATTCCACATCCACTTGTTCTGGACATCCCTTCCCTTCTGGTGATACATCATGGACCTTTAATGGAGCTTCCTAAAAGGACTTTGTTATCAGGGATGCCCAAACTTCTTTAGGTGACACGTATATGGGCCTGTATAGTCCACACATTAGTAATTCTATCTTAGTTCTTTTATCAAGGAAGATAGTCACTCGAGCTACACATCATTCAGTCAAGAAACAATGTAGCTACAATCATAAAGTCAAGCCTCGCACATTTGAGGTGGGTGACTTGGTTCTTAGAGAAAATCCTAAAAATCAACAAGACAGAGAGAAGAAGGGCAAGTTTGAACCAAACTGGCTTGGTCCTTACATCATCACAGCAACATATGGATCTGGCGCATATCAACTCTCAACCACAGAGGGTGAACCTTTGGAGGATCCTATCAACAACATGCACCTTCGTGGGTTTTACACATAGCTCTTTAGAGTATCCTAATTCAAAAATACAAAAAAAAAATCAAAAAATTCAAAAATACAAAAAAAAGAAATCAAAAAATTCAAAAAGACAAAAAAAATCATAAAAAAAATAAAAATCATTACTTGGTGAAAACCTGGCAAACAAGCACCTTGTGACACAAAAAAATTGAAAAAATCGAAAAAAGTAAAGAGAAATGATTTCGTCCAACGGTGAAAATCACTTCGGTGGCACCCTGGGCAAGTACCATGGTGAAAACCGGGTCACCGACGCCATGCGTAGAGACATTGCTCCTCCCTCCTTCGGGATTCCATCTCATCCCTTCTCTTTGCACACACTCACAACCTCTTCATCCACAATAAAATTACCCATTCCCATCATGGCTTGTTATTGATCTACCCAAGATTGGTTAGCCATTCATAATAAACATTCATTTTCGCTCATTTAAATCCATAATAAATCAGATCCTATTTGTGGCTAAGGAAAATCCTACGTCTAGTAATGGGCATGGAACTAAGAATATCCCATGTTTCGAGGAGTATAGTTTCTTCCAGTTTTCTTTAGTCTATATGCACACAATTCTCAATAAAGCAACATCTGCATCGCCAATCCGCAATAAAGTTTCATCTTCTCCGCAATAAAGTATCAGTTGCATGGATTTAGTCAGTTTCAGATGAGACACAATAGCAACAATGGGCTTCAACAAATCAAAGCTTTCAACAGACTCAGACAACATTATGGTTTAGTGCTATCTATCCTTTTTGCGAAAGTAAACATTGTGACCACAATCAAATAGACTTATACAAGTGACAGGAGACACTAAACTTGAGGACTACAGTGGATGTTGGTGTTGAGTCTTGGTTTTCTTTTGATTTTATCTTTTGGTGACATGTCTTTTAGCTTTTCTAGGATGTCTCTGACTAGAGATTTTTATCTCCAGGATGTCTTTGACTAGAAAGGCGAGGATAGGGTATCGTCACCTATTTTTCTTTTGCTGTCTGTGGATTGTCTCTTAGTAATGCTATGACTTGTCCAAGGATATGAGGACACTGTGAGTCTAGTGTGAACTGGGGCATTCCTTGTTTGTGATTGTCTTATCTCCATGCAAATAGGTACAATGAGTTTCTGGGTCGAACATATGCCTCGATTGTCATAACCTACTTGCCATAATAAAGCTCAATGATGATAACGCACAAGAAGCTCTTTCACTTTTATATCTTCTATCTTCCATCCCCCGTTCTTGATTGACTTTCATCATCCTTCTTGAGTCCGTGTAGCCTGCTATCACACGATTGAGTATAATGACACACCAAAAATATTTGCATTCCATGTAGTTTACACCTGCATCATCACATATTAGCATTTCATACATACATATAGCTATCACAATTGCATCACATTCTGCACACAATACATATTAGAACATTTTACATTTCATCATGAAAATAGTCATTTGCATTATCATATTCATCTGGATTTCATACATTCACATTTGCATTGGTATAACATATAAAAACATAAAAGAAAAAAAATATTGCATTTCATCATGTACATATTTGCATCCATATCATAACCATCACATAGAAACATACATGATGAAACATCTCATCACATAGGTACACGTGCATATAGCTACCACAAAGATGAATCATCTCATATATATCTCAAAAATCATGTGTCATGATACAATGATGTCAAAATGCATATGGCTACACAACCAATCCTCGTGTCACCCTATTCGGACAGAGGAACCCACTAATCACTCCTCCCAGCACCGTTGGTAGCGCCAATCCTATCGCTGTCATGGTATCCCAAGCAACGTGTCTAGCCCTCATCTCCAGTACCGGATCCCGGAACACTCGTCTCAATGCCTCCCTGTCTCCATCTTGATCGTAGGGTATCAACTCCCTATCGATCGGTATCCTCAATATCCTCAATAAACATCCTCCAAGGTGACTGTCATCTCACCCATAGGTAAATGAAATGTGCATGTCTCAGAATGCCACCTCTCAGCTAAAGCAGTCAACAAACCCATGTTTGCCCAAAACTCAGGCACATACAGAATGTATCGCAAACCCATAACCTCAATGGCAGCCCGGTCCTCAAATGTCAGCTCTGGTCATAACCTCTGAGTCGACGGGAATCTCTCCCATGACTCCAGCATAGGTAGGTACTCCTGCAGTCAAGCAAATCAATCATGTTAGTCAAAGTGGCATTCATTGTTCATCGCAAAATGCTGCTTATTATCCTAGTGCTTATATCTATCATATGATACTCTATCCTAGTGACGCTCATTGTTCGTCACAAAGTGTTGCTTCTATCCTAGTGACACTCACTGTTCATCACAAAGTGTTGCTTCTATCCTAGTGGTACTCCTTGTTCATCACAAAGTACTACATGTTTTTGCACTCCCTGTTCATCACAAAGTGCTACTCATATTAGTACTCCCTATTCATCACAAAGTAGTATGTCTTGGTACTCACTATTCATCACAAAGTGCCTCGATCTATCCTAGTCTTTCCTAGAGGACCTGCTTAAGTGTATCCTCTCAGCAGTTTATCCAATTGATAGCGTATATTCATCACAGAACTATCGATTTGACCTTGAAGACGCAAATGCGCCTAGTGCACATTTATTACAATACCTAACATGCATTAATGACAACATTTATTGTGACAAAGTACAAGGAGGTTTTGAGGTACTTACCGGCTCTCTTGCATCTGCTGGCCTCTGAAGTCAGCGAACGCGGTCGAATCTATGCACCAATGTCATCGCTGCTGACTGTTGCTACTCTATTCTCTCTCTGCACTCTGATCTCTTGGATGTGTGGATGACAATGAGGATGTATTCCCCTTGGGGTCTATCTTATAAACTGCCCTAGCCCTCATTTCCCGAGCCAGTCTTCTTTATCTCGTGACTCTGTCACTCTATCCTATCTGGTCAGTCCATTCTAGCCTTTCTTTCTTATCGAGAGATTGTTTGTGATCTTTCCAGACATCTTCATCCAATCTCTCGAGGGGGCATATCATTCCCATCTTGGGGCAACTTTGTATCAGTTCATCTTGTCTTCTTTGAAACAACGTGACAAGCTGCATTGTCTCAAAGAGGGGCAAAATGTAGACACCTAAAATTGTCATGTCTAATTAAATAAATATTTTATTTATTTAATTTTCTAAGCCTAATTCTTCTATTAATTAAATAAATATTTATTTATTTAATTAATTCATTTATTCTCTTCTAGTTTTATTTCTCATTTAAATAAATACATTTATTTATTTAAATTATCCTTTTCCTGAATTAAATAAATATCTTATTTATTTAATTGATCCCACTTCTTCTATTAATTAAATAAATCTTTATTTATTTATTTAATTCATTAGCCTTTTCTGCCCATGACACATGTCATTCATCTCTTAATTCCTACACTACCTACCCTCTCATTATTTTATTATTTCTTTTACCTAACCTCTAATCATAGCCAGCCTCTTTTACATCTCTCAATCTTATCCCTCCATTTCTTATAGTGTCTTCCTTCATTATCAAACCCTAAATGGCTAACTCAATTATGCACTTGACTACACTACGCTTTTCATATGTGATCCTACTTGCAACCACATTTCCATTCTTTGTTGAGCTCTTGTACACACATAAAATCTGAGAGCAAATATATCAAGCAAGATCAATGGAGATAGGAAGAATGGAGATTCAAACCCTATTGGACATGTGATGGTATAATCTTTGTGATTTCATTTGATTTGCATTGTCTTAGGTAATCTTCATATGTTATGGTGGATCTTTGTTGTTGTTAGGCTAGGGTTTTGTGGTTGAATCTATTTAGTCTTTCAATATAGTTGTATCCACTTTCACCATATACAGTAGGAACATGGAAAAATTAGTTCATTGAATCAAATTCAGCCTAAAAGCATACAATTTAGTTCTTATACATTGACAAAACAAAAAAGGTGGTGGAATTATTACACAATGATTTACGTTTTGTCAACATGTTATAACCTTCTTTGATAATTCTAATAGGAGAGGGGGAGAATACACACACACACACACACACACACACACACACACACACACACACACACACACATATATATATATATAGAGAGAGAGAGAGAGAGAGAGTATTCTCATATTATTTTTTCTTTGGGTATTTCCAATCATTAGAGTTGGATTTGCCTTGGGAATCCAACCTAAAGGGTTGGACTTACATGTCATTTCCCATAGGAATGTTTTTAACAAATTCTAAAAAATGACACAATCCCAATTGTACTCTCCATAGGATTGTATGTTTTTCAATGCCAAGTTAAAAACAATAACACAATAACATTGAGCTCTCTCTTATCTTTATAACTATGTAATTTTTTCTACGTTTTAATTATGTTGATGTTTTGATTTTTAATTTCTTTTGATAGTGTCTCCATTTTTGTCAAAAATCTACAAATGGTATTTATGGCTTCATTTTTTTACATGTTTATTAAAATTTGAAATAAATTGCATTTTTAGAAACTAGACTCTATTGCATACATAGTAAACAAATTTGATTTTTCATTAGTTTCCAAAAAAAAATAGGGGGATGCATGCTCAATTTTTTATTTTTAAAGATGTGTCCACTTTGAAAATTAGTAAAAAATCATATATTCATTAAACAATAACAAAAAAAGAAGCACAAACTATATAATGTTTGCTAATTTTTAATTGAAGCAATTTTTAAATACTAAAAAAGGTTAACACTTTAGGGGGAGCACACTAGATGTCATGTTTTTTTTTTCTTCGTTTTAAAATAAGATCACTTTACTTGTTCCACATATTCTAACCCCTTAATATCCACCATTTAAAAAGTAGATTTAGAGAACTATGTTGTTATGTCTTCAAAAATTGAGTGTAACTATCTTCAATTTCTCATTCAAGATCAATATTTCCCGATTTCAAAAAAAAGTGTCCACTCAAGACCCTAAATATTGAATTCGTCAAGACTTGATAAATTAAATGAAAAGCATATGAAGAGAAGACATATTTAAAATGTGAAACGTAAAACATGAAAATCCATAATTTTTTGAGAAAAATATGTATCTTTTATTCATTTCATGTCCATGGAATTCTACCAAAAAGAAGCTATAAAGATGATCCCAGAAAAAGAACCAAAAAATAAGAACCCCCAAAGAGGAACCCCTTACAATGAGCCTTCGACAAGTATATATAGCACTTCCTAAGACTAGAGAAAATAGAGATTTGTTCCCTCTTAATGTTACATAAGAATAAATACAAGGGAATATAAAGAGTCATTTTGAGTACTCCTTCACATTTAAACATTAAAATGTAATATAAAAAATAATATATTGCACAACTTTAATTAGCCTCATTTTGAGCATTTTTTAAGAGTATTATGTTCATTATATACGGGATTTCATTTTGTTTGCATAATCAATAATCATTAATCTCCTTTAATGTGGTGAGATATTCATATCATATGATGTCTAAATCCCTTTCTAAAATTATAGGTCTCTATCCACCTCGTAAATAAATTCATCTTTCCCATCTAAAATTCATTCATTGATCAAAACTTGGGAATCCACATTAGAAAACTTATGAAATAGTGAAGATCAATCAGAATGTCATTTAAGTATTGATCAATATTTATTTCAAACATCTTCATTGGAGCTATCTTTTCTTGAATTTATTGTATTTATGTATAATTTTCTCATATTTCTATATCCAAGCACAACAAATTCATTTCTCTATGCACATATAGTTATTATTACATTTTTCACTTTATGAGCTATTGGCATTTCTTCCCATATGTGAATTTGGCTAAGAGGTAGAAGATATTGCTAAAGAATCAATTGATCCAACCAAACTTTCAATATAGGCAATCAAGTAACTTTGTTTTCAATTAATGTTTGGTGGTCTTATCCTTCATTATTTTCTAGATCAACCATTACTTTTATAAATTTTTAGTATTTTTTACCTCCTTTCCAAGAGATTTCCCAATAAAATTACAGTGATCAAATAATTTGATGGTTGCATTATTTCTGTAAAACATATTTCAAAGGGGCTACAATTTAATCCTATTAGGATCCCTAGACGTATATATGATAATTATGGATCTAACTCGATCTTTCTTTGGATGAGGTAACTTGATTAATATTGAAGGTGACTAAGTAAAATCATCAATTGGCTATTGTAACAACATGTTATTATCTTGAATTATTTGATTAAACCATTGAGTATTATCCATTAATGCTTGATCCCTTTAAGAAGTTACTTCATCTTGTGACCTGTGTTGTTCATTATGATAAGAATTGTGACTTATAGGAGGTTGAGGAGATGAAAGGGAAGGAATAATATAAGTTCTCTCAAAATAAAAAATTGTTAGAAAAATATGTTTGGTTGTCATTGATGTCAAACCCAGTGATCTGGATATAGTGAGTTAGTGTATTGAGTATAGATGTTGTAGAACAATGGAAGATAGGTATGTATGTATGAAGATGAAGAACCTTGTTGATATGACAGGTTGTAGATTTGTTACAGTTGATACAGGTATGTTACAGATGTTGCAAATGTGTTTTCCAAAAGGTTGATTGCTTTGGAAATGTGTGTTTCCAATATGTGGATATGTTTTCATATAGAATTAGTATTAGATTCGACTGTGGAAATTGATTTGGTGCTCTGGAAGTTGTGCTCTGTGTAACGCCCTGCCAGGAGACCCCAAAGGGATTAAACTGAAACACTATAAAAGAGTGCAAATAATAATAATTTTTAAACTTTAATAAGTATAATGATACATTGAATTAACATTAAGGTTAGATTACACAACTAAAGACTTAACTTAACACCTAAACGGTTTCCAACTTGGTTAACATGGTTTACAACTAACTTTGCTCAACATTAATTAATCCAATTAAGTTGATTAAACTTAAAAACATCATTACATTTAAAAAATGATTAATTTATCCAATAGTATAAAATATTGATAGCATGTCTAAGTTCATTCATTAGAGATCTAACCATTACATTACATCTAATATTCAAATGAAATATATGCATTAACATTTAATTTCCATTCATACATTGCTTGCATCATAAGATAAAAATTACATTGCATTCCATTAAATAACCAAGTTTCAAAGCTCAGATAATGTTTAAATTACAATTTACATCTTGCCATGAAGGCATACATATCAAAATTAATAACAGTTGACCATAAAAGGTCCAAGATATACAAAGAATGATCCATAACAAATGGGATACAACTGGATAACAAGACGCTCGAATCCAAGTGCAATTGGAACACCTATGAAGCCAACTCCGCAAGAAGCAACAAACACACCCAATGGAAAGTGGCACTACCACCCGACCATGTGGCTCAAAAAGAACCACCCCACTGTGCTATGAGATAGAAATAAGACCCACTAGCAACCTAAATGTATGCACACACATGGTCAAAATCACAACATCGGAAAGACTCACATGAAGTAAAAACTCGTAGAACATGACTCCACATAAAAATAATTCAGGTGAAACCAACAAGACTACACACTAGGGACCATAAGGGAAAAGTGTCATCACATAGCTTGGTATGATTACCCTAGAAGGCCTCCATAGGTCCCAACCCCCATCTTGGGTTACCCTGGTAACCTCTCTGGAACCCCTGGCCCCATCCAAGTCTCATGTGGAACCAAACAAACCTTTCGTGAGGACAAGGTTGTTGGTTTTCCATTCCAAGCCTTCTCACTAGTGCATCTTGAGTCTATACTAGCACTCAACCATGAGCGATGTATACTTATCTTACTTAATGTTTCATCTACCAAACCCCCTAATATATTTTTAAGTTATCACTTACTTAAGAAAACTTTCGATGGGTTACCCTACTAACCACTTTGGATGCAACCCCCACTCGAAATCCACTCTCCCTTATGAAACTTATCCAAAATGACCAAACGAACTCCCAAAACCAAGGTATAACATGAAATTGTACACGGAGTTCAAAACAATAGAATGCCACTTGACCAAATAAGCCTTTACACAATGTTAACTAACTGACAAATCCTTGACTAGTGACATGAACAACCATGAAGACAACCACATGACAACATCTGATACATTCAACCAAGGACTTGTAATTTCAAAATAAATGTGAATACAATCAATTAAATCACGCATCTTCACTAATCTAGAATGACATAATTTTTCCATTTCGTTTAAAATGCAAATTGACCAAGGTTTTCTAATTCTTCTAAATTTCAAAATACACCATTTAAAAAGCATCATTTCATCAAAATTTAAAAAACCAAAATTACATTTATATAATTATACATATTTACAATACATATAAAAATATAAAATAAAAAATTATAATAATTAAAGAAGGAGAGAGATGCAGAGGAGTAGGGGGTTAGGGTTTGAGAGATCTTTTTTCTCAGGGTCAGAAGGAGGTTTGAACGTAGATAGGAGTAATGTTGCAAATAGGGATGTCGAACCTCTATCCCTAGACATGTCTGAAGAAGTTGAAGGAGACATTAGCCTTTGGCAAAAATTGGCGGTCATTAGAAGATTCATGGGCAGATGGTTTGAGAGGAGCACCATTAAGCATTGGGTTTCTTCTCATTGGAATGCTCAATCTATCATAAAATTTATTCCTAAAGGATTCTTTATGGTTATTTTTGTAGAAGAGGAGGTTAGGAATAAAATATTTTCTCAACAAAATTAGTTTTTCGAAGGGATCCCTTTGTACTTACAACCATGGCAACCAAATTTTAACCCTTTCCCGTTGGCTATGTATAACAACCCAATTTGGATTAGACTTTATAATTTCCCGATGGAATATTGGGGAGAGTCTTGTTTGGAGAAAATTGGGCATTCGCTAGGTACTCTGCTGGATGTGGATGAGAAAATCATAGAAGGCGATTCTTATTTGTATTCTAGGTTAAAGTTGACAACAATCAAGGGGATTCCTTTGAATTTGTTATTGCAATCTGCAGACTGTAAATGGCTACAAGATGTGGAAGTGGAAGAGGTGTTTGTGGCTTGTGAGCGATGTGGTTTTCCGAACCACACTTTGGATAGGTGCCGAATTTTTGTGCGTAGGGCTTTTAGGGGCCGAAGTGGCAGAATGCAGAAACAATGGAGGAAGAAAGATAAAACTATTGATCCTCAGGCTTCTCAAAATTTGTTGCCCTCTGTGGCACAGGATGATAAAAAGAAGAAGGAAAGAGTAGTTATCTAATCAAGTGCAGATGCTTCTGCATCAAATCATATGGTGAAGCATTCAAGTGCCAGGGAAGTCGAGGCTAATAGCGGTCTTGAATTAGTTATTCATAAGGAGCTATCCAATACAAAAATTGACTATGGGCCTAGTTCTGAAGAAGATTTTTCCCCCGAGGATGAATTGGATAATATTGATCCTAGGAGTATTAGCCAATCTACTAATATTTTATTAGGGAAGGGAAAATGATCTCGAGGGAGGATGAGTCGCAAACAAATCAGAGAAGCCAAAGCCAAGAAGACAAGTATTATCAGCGTTCTAGACTTTTTGAAGAAGACCAAGGGAGGTAAGCCCTCCCTTGGAGGAAAATGAAGATAACCTCACGGAATGTCAGGGGTCTTTCGACTCCTAACAAAAAGTGCTTGGTCAAGCATGCTTTAGACAGTGTTAGTATTGATGTGATTCTATTACACGAGACCAAGTTGAATTTGGATAAAGCTTTAAGTTTTCTCCATAAATGTGAAAAATAGGAAGGTTGCTTCCAGGAATCTAGAGGTTCAACTCGGGGATTAGGAATTATGTGGAATTCCTGGTTTGTTAATATTTCCTTGATTGAGAAATCAGATAATTGGATGCTCTGTAATGTGGAGGTTCTTTTGGAGGATTTTTCTTTTCCCTTGATGAATGTTTACGGTCCTTCTACGTGTGAGGGCAAAGTCAAAGTATGGAAAGATATTTCAGACAAAGTGGTGATTTGTGATAGAGAATGGTTAGTTGTTGCTGGGGATTTTAATGCCATTCTAGATCATAGGGAGAAGCGAGGTGGTATATGTAGACCTAATAAAAGCATGGAGTATTTTGTGGAATTTGTTTCAGATAATAATTTTTTTGATGTGGTCCCCAACAACGATATCTTTACCTGGACCAATAGAAGAATGGATTTCTCTAATATCTCAGAACGTTTGGATAGATTCTTGGTTGGTGATAGGTGGCTTGATGATAAATTTGGTTTGGAATCTTCCATTCTTCCATATTTACTATCAGACCATTTCCCTATTGAATTATCAATTGATAGAGGCCCTTCTCAGGTGAAAGGACATTTCAAATTCCCTAGTATGTGGTGGAGGGATAAGGAATTCAAAAATCTATTGAATTAGTGGTGGTTAGAAAGTAATATTTTCTCTAGTTCGATTAGCTTTCGTTTTGTCAAAAGGCTCCATTTCCTCAAGAGTATGATTAAAACTTGGAACATGGTATTGTTTAGAAATATTTTTGTTTAGAAGCTCAAGTTGAAGAAGAATTGAGGCACCTCAATGAGAAAGTTACTGCTAATGGTATGTCACCCCAAGAGTTTGAATCATAACAAATGCTTAGGTCTCATCTTGTGGAATTATTATGTAGAGAAGATATATTTTGTAGGGATAAATCAAGAGAAGTATGGTTGGAAGCTGGTGACTCTAATACAAAAAATTTCATTCCTCAGTGAAATCCAGAAGAGCTTGCAATAGAATTTCTTCGATCAAGAATTCAGATGGGACAATTTGTGTTAAGGGTTGTGATATTGAGAGGACTGCAATTGACCATTTTTTTGGTGTTTTGGGTACTTCAACATGCTCTATTTCTCGAGGGCAGGATGAACTATTGCAAGTGATTCCCCCGAGTGTACCTGAGACTAATAATGAAATGTTATGAGACCTTTCTCTCTGCAGGAAATCGAGGATGCAACTTTCAAACTCCATCCTACCAAGGCCCCGGGATTGGATGGGTTCACCATTGATTTTTATCAACAATGTTGGGATTTTGTTGGGGAGGATGTTTGGTGGGTTGTGGAAGAGTTTAGGAAAAAAGGAAAATTTGTAAAGGAGATCAATAACACCATTATTTCTCTTATTCTAAAGAAACAAGTGTGCAATACTATGGCAGATTTTCATCCCATATCCCTATGTAATTCACTTTATAAAATTCTCTCCAAGGCCATGGTGAATAGGTTAAAAGGAATTCTACATAAATTTATATCACAAGAACAATATGGCTTTACACCCAGTAGAGAAATCTCGGATAGTATTATTCCTACTTCGGAAGTCATCCATTCGCTACACAGTGAGAATAAGAAAGGCATGCTCGTCAAATTAGATGTCAGCAAAGCTTATGACGGAATTGTTTGGAAGTTTCTGATTAGTGTTCTCAGGAAATTTGGTTTCTATGATAAGTGGATCTTGTGTATTAACCATTGTATCTCTACTATAAGTTTTTCCTTGCTGGTTAATGGGGTTGTTTGTGGATTTTTTAAGGCTTCAAATGGATTAAGATAGGGTGATCCTTTGTCGTCGTATCTTTTTGTTTTAGTAGTAGAGGTGCTTAGAAGAAATATCAAAAATAAATATGCTCAAGGAATTTGGAAAGGAGTTAAGGTTCATAGAGACATCCACCCTTTGTCGCATTCTCAGTTTGCAGATGATACTATTCTATTTGGAGAGGCTTCAGAGAATGAAGCTAGCATGATTAAAAAAATCTTGGAGGATTATGAGGCAGGGACGAGTCAGTGCATGAATAAGGAGAAATCACAGGTGTTTTTTCTCAATACAAGCGAGGCCAAAAAATAAAAGATTGCAAGGATTTTGGATTATCCCATTGGATAATCCCTCTGAAGTATTTGGGCATACCCTTGTTTAATAGAATGAATTATACTCAATTGTGGGATGATACTATTAACAAGTGTAAAGCTAAAATGGTGATGTAGAAGAATAAGTGGTTATCTCTGGCAGGCAGGATTCAGATGATCAAAATGGTGTTGTCGGCTATTCCTGTATACTACATGTCATGTTTTAGATTATCTTTGAGAGCAGTTCATGCTTTAGATGGTATTTTGAAAAGGTTTTTATGGGAGGGTTCTAAGGCAGATAAAATAATTCCTCTTATTAATTGGGATATTGCTTGTCTAGTCAAGGAGGAAGGGGGTGCAAGGCTCAGAAAAATGGAGCTTCAAAATTTGGCTTTAGGTGCAAAATTATCGTGGAAGATGTACAAGCATCCTAACAGGTTGTGGTGTAGAATTCTTAGTTGCAAATAGCTTAATTCGAGGAATCCAGAGAGAATCTTTACGATTGCAAACTCAAGATCAAGATTACCTACTCAGAATTTTATTTGGGAGAGTAGGAATTTGATTACCGAGCACCTTTCTTAGAAGTTAGGAGATGGGAAGAAATCTAAATTTTGTTGGGATTCCTGGAATGGAGAAGAGATTATAGTAGATCTTGTAGCAAACAAAGATTGGATTAGGGAGGTGGAAGATGGTATGGGTAGTTTGGTTTGTGATTATATTGACCCCAAGTCTCAAAATGACCAACAGATTATTTGGAAAGATATCTTGATTGGTAGCATAGAAAATCAGAACTTATTGGGAGACATTCTTAGGAGCAGAAAGGTTTGTTGCTCAGGGGGAATGAATTCTTTGATTTGGAGTGCAGCTAAAAATGGAGAGTATAAGGTTAATTTGGGTTATGCCATTCGGAGGAAGATATTGTCTGATGCTAAATGGCCTTCTAAGCTATGCTGGAATAAAAAAGTTCTTCCAAAAGAGGGAGCTTTTCTTCAGATAGCTCTCCATGGGTGTGTCCTTACCGGTGATAGATTGAGGACATTTGGCATAGCAGGACCGAGTTGGTGTGTTCTTTGTAAGAAAGAAGAAGAAACTTGAGATCATCTCTTATTTTGGTGCCCTTTCGTTGCTTCGTGTTGGGATTGGTTACTATCTAATCTTCAGTTGAAAGTTGTTAGGAATCTTAGGTTGTTGGAATTTCTTTTATCTTGACGTGTTAATAGGAGCTCTTCAAAACGGGGAGATTTTTGGATTGTTGGCCCATCGATGCTAGTTTGGCATATATGGAGAGAGAGGAACTGTAGGATATTCAAAGAGGAAGAATTTTATTTGGAGGTAGTCATAAATAAATTGAAGGTAGGGATCAAAGAAGTAGTAAATGTTAAAAGCAAGTTTAAAAAATTTAGATATTATTCTTCTTGGGATAGAGATATGGAGGATAATTGGAATGCGACTGAGGTAGATGGTACAATTTCTCCTTGCAAGAAGTTAGCTAGAAAGGATGTTGTTTGGATGCCTCCCCCAGCTAGATGGCTAAAGATGAATTTTGATGGTGCTAGTAAGGGTAACCTAGGCAAAGCAGGCTTTGGGGCTGTAATTAGAAATGAGTATGGCAGACTTCTTTGGTCGGTGGCAGGTCCATACAGAATTGCTTCAAATAACGAACCAAAATTAAAAGGCTTGGAAAAAGGTTTAGCTATATGTGTGGAGAAAGGGATGGAGAAGGTGGTCGTTGAAGGAGATTCATAGGTGATACTAAACAGGATCTCAAAAGGTCACTTTCCTAATTGGAGACTTCAAATGTGGATACACAAGATCAAACAATTGTTGATTTCTCTAGTGGATTATAGGATGCAGCACACATATAGAGAAGGCAATAGGGTGAAAGACTGCCTTGCAAATAAAGGGGTTGAAGGTGATGTGGTTCAAATCAATGACAAAAGTAATGCTTGGGATCAGTCTTTTAGGGATATTCTTTTTAGGGACAAAGAGATTATGGTCAAGAAAGGAATTGGATAGTCATGTGCACCTTGATATTCCTTCAGAATAAGTACGAATGTCAGTAGTTTGGCATTTGCAGTAGATGTGGTCCTGTAGATTCAGTGTCATTATTTGGTGGATTTGACAAATGCAACAGAGTTGATTGTATATATTTTGTCCATTGTATGTGTTTGTATTGTGATATCTTGTACCTGGAAGAGACCTGTGAAATTTGTCAGGTAGTAGGAGGGAATTGGTACAAAGTGCGCTGCCAGAAATGGACGTCAACTGGATTTTACAGTAAATAGATCCTGATAAGATTTACTAAAGTGGTTTTTATGGCAGCATGGTGGAGTCTTGGGGATTTTTTTGGTAAGGGGTCATATTTAAACTGAAATTTCTGGGAAACTTCTAGTGGAAAGGAGGTTATTTAAGGCAGGTTGGTGTTATGGATCTTGACAGAAGAGAAGAACATAGTAGATTTAAATAATGGGTCATTATTTTGGTCTGAGTTGCATATGCAGAGAGGAATCACTGGAGGAGCAATGCGAGAGGTTATTTGATATAGATGTGGAGGGACAAAATGGTGACAGACATTGGTGTGATGGCTATGTGTATGAAGCGGTGCTTACGATTTTGGTAGATATCCTAGCCTCTAAGGAAAAGTGTGTTGAGCGACTTGTTGGCTTTGTCAAAGATGTCATTGTAGATGTCGTTGGTAGTGCAGTTATGAAATTGGAGGAATGGGCTAGTGTTCGGAGGGTTTACTTTAATCTAGCAGTTATCTTATCAGATGTTGAAGAAAATTTTGATGTTGATGACAAGGAGATTGAAAGGCATAAAGAGGAGAGAAAGAGGAAGGAAAATTTTGTGGATGAATCGTGGGAGGTCTTTCAGATTAGGGTTATCAATAGTGATTTGGCTCCTTTTCAGAGGATGATGAATGTTGAAGAAAACTGGATGATTGAAGATAGAACATATAAATTAGTATCTATGGACAATTGAGTATCTACCATTTTTTGACTATTGTAATTAGATGATGGTATGGTTGTGGTCTGTGTTAGTGTGTGGCTCGGGTGGTGGGTTATGTAGATGACAAAGTTGCTTAGTTTGTTGGGTGCAATAGATAGTTGTTCTGTTGCTGTGAATGTAGTTGTTTCTCTGTTCTGTTGCTTAGTCTGTAGGTGGGTGGTAGTATGTGTGGGGCAAATTTTCTCTACTTGGATTGCCCAGAGTTAGCAGTTTATGTTGTAAATATTTCTTGTTACTAATATAGGGAGCTATCCCCATAAAGATAGTACTTACCTCGAAAAAAAAACATATAAAAATATAAATTAATTTGTTTATTTATTAAACTAATATTTATATTTTACTAAAATAAAAAATAAATTCCCAATACCAAAAACTCTCTCTTTTTAACTTTTCAATTTTTCCAAATAACATATTTATTTATTAATTTTTCTTCATCATCATCATCATCATCATCATCATCATCATCATATATATATATAAAATAAAATTTATTAAATTAACTAATTAAAAAAAAATTATTATAACCACAAAGCCCCATTATAAAGGGGCGGCGGTGGCTTGGGGGCCATGATCGCCCACCCCCCCTTGGGGTATGTGGTGGTTGGCCCATGACATCATCCCCCATAAAAACCATTTAAAAAAATAATAAAAAAAATTCAATATAATTTTATTTTTAAAAAATTTTGAAAACAAATTTCCCAGAACACATACAAACTCAGAAAATTTCTGCGTTAAAAATATAAGACTTAAATTTAATTTCTTTCTTTTTTTAATTTCTTTTTCAACAATGAACTTAAATCCGAACCAAAAAATTCAAACTTTTTTTTACATCCAAACAAAAAACGCAGTTCTGGAAAATATATCAGAACTTCATTTTTTTTTAACAAAAAGACAACTTCCAGAAACCCAAAAACTGGACAAATTTTACCAGCATAACCCCATATAGAGGTGAAATTCAATAGATTTTAAACTTTCCCCAAATCAATATCACAATAAGCAAACTAATTTTTCATTCTATAAACAAAATTGAATACTTCAAATATGGAATTTTTTTACAAATACAGAGTGAACAACCACACCCAAATTTTAATTTGAAACCAATCTTTAAACAAATTAAAAATTGATTGGGGAATTGAAATGAAACCAAATAGGATTTAAATTCCAAATTTAAATGCTATCTTTCCCTTTTTCAACAAAATTTAAATGAGTTTGCAAACAAATGATTTCAAACACACACACAAATTTTTCTTTTTCCAAATCAATTAAACTTTGAAAACAGAGGTTTTTTCAAACACCAACCTTAATAAGATATCCTAGAAGATAAATTTGAGAAGAGCTAAATCCTTCAACTGGAAAAATTTCTCAACCAGAGATGAAGACCAAATTTCAATCCAAAAACCACCTCCCTCCTTCTCGTGAAAACTCGGGTTAAATAGAAATTTTTTAACCTAAATATCTATTCTAGGTTGAAATTATTTCCACCCAATCAAAACATTTCCAATAAAGTGAATTTTCAAAAATGCTTTTCTCTCCACAATTTCATTTTCCAAATTTAATTAATATCTAAAATTTCCATTTCAAAAAGTCAATGAGGGAGATATTTTAATTCTCCAATTTCTATTTAACTTTTTCAAAAAAAGCATACACATAATTCAATTTCACAATACGAAAATAACAATTGATCAAACTCCCTAATTTAATGAATTGAACAAATTGATTTATCAATTTATAATACTAAGGGGATTTCACAATTTGAAAATAACAATTGATCAAACTCCCTAATTTAATGAATTGAACAAATTGATTTATCAATTTATAATACTAAGGGGTCTTAACTAATTTTTATCCCTTTATTTAAATATGCATAATAAACACATTAACTAATAAATACTCTAAGGTTTAATAATTAATTTCACAAAACACATAACACACAACTCAAGTAAACCAAATAAGCACATGACCCACATATCAAACATACGGAACTAGCGGACGACTAACAATGCTCACTATTGAGCATGACTAGGGTTAATTGTAGGGCCTTATGACTATCTCCTCCATTTCCATCGGGTCAATAAGGTACACTCAGATCTGTGAAGCCAGGTGGAGATGATACCTCGTACCTACATAGTACTTGTACCTACAATTCTTGCATCAATGAACTGCATATGCATATATATACAAACATAGTAGACACACCAGTGAAGGAGAATCGTGACATTCCCTGTCTCACTAAAATGAGTGAAGGAAAATAATCTCCTCGCACCCCATACACTTACAAACATGATACCATGTTTATAACGCATTGCATGCATAAAATAAATGTGTTAGTCCATGTCAGTAATCCATTAAAATAACATTTAACTATCAATAAGGAAATATTGCATGAACAATATACACTGAAACTCAAATTAAAGTATAACACATCATAGCATAATGTTTGAGTAAAATATCACAATATAATGTATCCACTAATACCCACTAAAAAATTCAACTGAAGTCAAAACATGTATCTAAAAGTCCGATTGAGGGGTACTACATCCCCCCCCCTAAAAATTGGGTTACTCCTGGAAGCCTAAAACAGATAAGAGTATAGCTCTCTCATCTTCATTGCATCCTCCCATGTAGTCGAGGTCTCATCATTTAGGTCCCATAAGACCCTTACCTAATTGATGGTAAGACCCCTGAGGGTCAAACCTCGACGCAATGAAGAACATGGGTGACATCTGGATGATAAGGTATAAAAATTGAAACATGAAAAACATCATGGATGCGGGATAGGCTCGATGGCAAGGTAAGACGGTAGGAAACAGGTCCTATCCTCTCAAGGATCTCAAAAGGGCCAACAAAATGAAGTGCTAACTTAGAACCCTTTCCATAACGGACCAAACTCTTTTGCAGATGCACTCTCAAGAATAAACGGTCGTCAACAAAAAACTGATGATCCACTCTGTGAGAATCAACATACTTCTTATGCTTATCTTGTGCTGCTACCAAATGCCCACAAATCTGCTCAAGTTGTTGCTCCATCTCTTGAAGCATATCCGGTCCTATACGCACCCTATCCTCTAACTGATCCCAACTCAAAGGAGTACGGCAAGGACAACCATACAATTCCTGGAAGGGAGACATTCCTATGGAGCTACGATATCCATTGTTATAAGCAACCTCCACAAGATATAGATATTCCTCCCAGTGTGACTGCTAGTCCATAACATACATGTGAAGCATGTCCTCCAAAACCTGATTCACATGCTCGGTATGACCATCAGTCTCTGGGTGATAAGCTGAACTAAAGTTCAATTGGGTCCCTAAAGCATGTTGAAGTGAAGTCCACAATGATGAAGTAAAGACGAGATCTTTATCTGAAATGATCCGCCTAGGAATCCCATGAAGCCTCACCACATCTTCCATGAAAACTCATGCCACCATTTTTGTTGTATAGGAAGATCGAATAGGAATAAAATGAGCAACTTTGGTCAATTTGTCAACAATGACCATGATGGCATCAAATGACGCGAAGAAATAGGCAACCTAACTATGAAATCCATGGAAATGATGTCCCATTTCTAATCTGGTACCAAATTAGGTTGTAAAAGCCCTGCAGGGTGTTGATGCTCCACCTTTACCCACTGACACTCTAAACACTTCGACACAAAATCAGCAATGTTGCATTTCATTCCAGCCCAATGATTTATCTGTCTAAGATCTGCATGCATCTTCTTGACACCAAGATGTGTTGAATAAGGTGCATGATGGGCCTCAGTCATGATCAAAGTACAAAGTCCATCCAATGGAGGTACATAGATCTTCCCAAGATGTCGAAGAAGACCATCTTTCTCAAGGTTATATCTAGAATATCTACCCTCTAATGGCCTTCCAGTCTTAGTCACGACTCTAACCTCCTCATATCATGTGTCCTGAGGAAGCATCCCAAGGATTCTATCTCTCAAATCCACCCCAAGGGACAATGGTGCAACCTCATGTCATGTAGGATTCAAAGCATCTCCCACTACATTCTCTTTCCCCTGAATATAACGAACCTCAAAATCATACTCGCAGAGGAATTCCATCCATCTTCACTATCGAGCATTCAAGTTCGGTTGTGTGAAAATATACTGCAAACTACAATGATCATTGTGCATCTCAAACTGACGCCCCAATAGAAAATGTTGCCACCTAACTAAAGCATGAACTACAACTGCCAACTCTAAATCATGAACTGGATAGTTCATCTCATGGTCCTTGAGTTTGCGAGACTCATAGGCTACCACACGACCATACTACATAAGCACTTCTCCTATGCCTTCTAAAGAGGCATCTGTGTAAACCATAAAATCTATGGATGGATCAAGAACTACTAAAATAGGAGCACTAACAAGGAGTTCCTTCAAAGTATGAAAAGTCTCATAATGTTCTGACCAAACAAACTTCTTCCCTTTCCTCTGAAGAGAAGTGATCGGGTGACCTATCTGGGAAAAACTCTGAACAAAGTGACGGTAATATCCGACCAAACCCATAAAACTCAGAACCTCGGAAACATTAGTCAGCATTGGCCAATCTACAATGGCTTGGATCTTAGAAGGATCCATAGATACACCTTCTCCTGAAACTACACGACCAAGATAGTTCACCTCAGATGGGAAGAAATCGCACTTCGCCAAGTTGGCATAAACTTGATTCTCCCTCAAGCACTGCAATACCTATTGCAAGTGGCCCTCATGCTCTTCCATAGTTCTAGAATAAATCAAAATATAGTCCAAGAACACAAGGACAAAAGGATCAAGGTAGGTGCAAAAAACCCCATTCATGAGGCTCATGAAAACTGAAGGTGTGTTCGTCAACCCAAATGGCACCACTGTGAACTCATAGTGACCATAACGGGTACGAAAGCCATCCTATGAATATCTGCATCATGAATACGCGACTGATGATACCCAGATTTCATATCAATCTTAGAGAACACCCTAGCTCCCTTTACCCGATCAAAGAGATCATCTATATGAGGAAATGGATATCGATTCCTGATGGTCAATTTATTCAATTGTCGGTAATCAATGTATAATCGAAGAGAACCATCCTTCTTCATGAAGATAACTGGTGCACCCCAAGGAGAAACACTAGGACGAATGAATCCCTTGGCTAACAATTCCTCCATCTACAAATTTAACTCACTCAACTCCTGAGTGGTCATCTGATATGGTGCTCTCGAAATAGGTTCTTCTCTAGGAACTAAATCAATGCGAAAGTCTTTATCTCGCTTTGGAGCATACCAGGAATGTCAATAGGAAATACATCGGCATACTCCTGAAGAAGATGGTGACTATCAAGAGAAACTTCCCTACTTCTCTCCTCATCCATGTCCTCAAGAGAAACTGCAAAAAGCTAGCATCCCTTATGCATACATCACTTAAGTTGCATAGCGGAGATCATATGAAGTGAAATAGGTTTAGGAATACCAACTATCACAACTTTCCTGCCATGATCATCTAGACACTCCATTGTCTTCTGACGACAGTCTACACTAGCACCGTGCGATGCTAACCAATCCATCCCCAACACAACACCATAAGACCCCAAAAGAATGACTTTAAGGTCAACTATGGTAGCAAAGGGTCCTAGGTCCAACTCACATCTGGGAATGAAGGAATATACAGCCACACAAAAACTAGTAGCCAACTCTACTTGCCACTTATCTTCCTGTCTAGCAGATGCGAGCCCACACCGCTCCACAATGGAGGAAGATATAAAGGAATCAGAAGCACCCTAATCAAATAGTACTGAGATAGATATACCACCCAACACACCTGTAGTATCGATCACGGTGCCTTGATGCTCGGCTTGGTGGTCATCAACTGTTGTGAAAACTTTGTGGGATCGACGTGCATCCCCAATTGTAGGCTTTGACACTATCAGTCTCTGACTACCATTCTATTGTGAACGTTGTGGACAATGTGTAGCTATATGGCCATATTGACCACAGGAGAAACAATCTCCCCTACCAGGTCCTCTACCTCCAGTATGCCCGCTAGACTACTGGAAACTTCCCCTACTAGGGGCTTATGAAACACTCTGAGAGGATTGTCTTGGGAAACTCTATCTATTCCTATGCCAATTCATGTTCCTCCTAGACTAAGGGTTTCCCCCATACTAACCCTAAAACTATTTTGGCCTAGCTTGAAATTTTTGTTGCTACTGCTGCCCACCCTTAACGGGTGTCTAAGAACTCCTATATGGTACAACAACCTAGGACTGATTCCATCTAGATCTAGATCCACTAAAAGGAACACTACCAATCTAAACTTCTAACTGACCACCATGAGCTCGGGCAAGGCTATGCTCCACTAGCCTGGATTTCACCATGGCTAACTCAACTGATGTAGGCTCGAAAACTCGCACTCCCCCACTAATGCGGTCATTAAGACCTCTCAAGAAGTGTTGGACCAACATAGCCTCATCATTCCCAATATCGACATATGGTTTGAGCTCATTAAAATTTATGCTCATACTGATCAACGGTCATGCCAAACTGACGCAATGCATGAAACTCGTCGGCCTAACATTGTCTCCACTGTACTGAGAGGAAGCGTGCTCTGAACCTCTCTAGGAAAATCTCCCAAGACATTGTACTAATGTCTATGTCGATCCTCTACTCCTCCAGCCTCCACCAAGTAGAAGAAAATTTCCTGAGATGCATGATAGCACACCTCGCCTCGGTGTTACTACCATACGGATGCATGGCAAAACACCTATCCAAGTCAATAAGCCAAGTCTCAGCCTCGAATCTGGTACCCAAACCCTCAAAAGAAGGAGGATGAGATCTCAAGAAATTCCTCATATGACCCATGGTGACTGAATCATGATCCACTAGAACCTCTCTCCTCCTGGGATACCTCTCTCTCTCTCTCATCAAGATCCTGAAGATGAGACTCCCCAAACTAAACATTACCCTATTGTTCGGCCTCTGGTCTAGGACCAAGTTGAGCTATTACCTCTTGAAACATCTATCGCAGCTCCTCCCTTTCGGGAACCTGTTGTACAGTGTGTTGCTCACTAGGATGAATTGACTGAACCTGCTCAACATTATCATGAGTAGGTTGTGATGAAGGACTATGACGTCCTGCACTATGGCCATGTCCCCTACCTCTACCACAATCGTAGCCACCACCATGACCTCCACCTTTTTCTTTCCTAGCCATAATCCTAACCACAACACAAGAGCAAAAGTTTAGATCTACAACAAGGATACTAACAAGGGAAACACAAACACTAAGACTTAACAATAAGTCTAGTTGAATGGGCTCAATTTAAAACCAGAGTACCTAGTGTTTAAACTTGGGCTCTAATACCAATTGTAATGCCCCGCCAGGAAACCCCGAAGGGATTAAACTAAACACTAGAAAAGAGTGCAAATAAAAATAAAATCAACTTTAATAAGTATAATGATACATTGGGTTAACATTAAGCTGAGATTACACAACAGAAGATTTAAATTAACACCTAAAGGGTTTCCCAACTTGGTTAACTTGGTTTACAACTAAATTTTCTCAACATTAATTTATCCAATTAAGTTGATTAAACTTAAAAACATCATTACATTTAAACAATGATTAGTTTATCCAATAGTATAAAATATTGATAACATGTCTAAGTTCATTCATTAGGGATCTAACCATTACATTACATCTAATATTCAAATGAAATATATGCATTAACATTTAATTTCCATTCATACATTGCTTGCATCATAAGATAAAAATTACATTGCATTCCATTAAATCACTAAGTTTCAAAGCTCGGATAATGTTTACATTACAATTTAAATCTTGCCATGAAGGCATACATATGTAAATTAATAACAACTGACCATAAAAGGTCCAATATATACAGAGAATGATCCTTAACAGATGGGATACAAATGGATAACAAGAGGCTCGAATCCAAGCGCAACTAGAACACCTGTGAAGTCAACTCCGCAAGAAGGAACAAACACACCTGATGGAAAGTGGCACTACCACTTGACCATGTGGCTCAAAAAGAACCACCCCATCATGCTAGGAGATAGAAATAAGAACCACTAGCAACCTAAAAGGTATGCACACACATGGTCGAAATCACAACATCAGAAAGACTCGCATGAAGTAAAAAGTCACAGAACATGACTCCACATCAAAAGAATTCAGGTGAAACCAACAAGACTACACACTAGTGACCATAAGGGAAGAGTATCATCACATAGCTTGGTATGGTTTCCCTGGCAGGCCTCCATAGGTCTCAACCCCAATCTTGGGTTATCTTGGTAACCTCTCCTGAACCCCCGGCTCCATCCAAGTCTCATGTGGACCCAAACAATCCTTTCGTGAGGACAAGGTTGTTGGTTTTCCATTCTAGGCCTTCTCACTGCATCCTGGGTCTGTACTAGCACTCAACCATGAGCGAGGTATAATTATCTTACTTAATGTTTCATCTACCAAACCCCCTAATATATTTTTAATTTATCACTTACTTAAGCAAACTTTCGATGGGTTACCCTGCTAACCACTTTGGGCGCAACCCCCACTCAAAAGCCACTCTCCCTTATGACAGTTAACCAAAATAACCAAACAAACTCCCAAAACCAAGGTATAACATGAAATTGTACATGGAGTTCAAAACAATAGAAAACCACTTGGCCAAATAAGCCCTTACACAATGTTAACTAACTGACAAATCCTTGACTAGTGACATGAACAACCATGAAGACAACCACATGACAACATCTAATATATTCAACCAAGGACTTGTAGTTTCAAAATAAATGTGAATACAGTCAATTAAATCACGCATCTTCGCTAATCTAGAATGACATTATTTTTCCATTTTGTTTAAAATGCAAATTGACCAAGGTTTTCTAATTCTTCTAAATTTCAAAATACGTCATTTAAAAATCATCATTTCATCAAAAATTAAAAAACCAAAATTACATTTATATAATTATACATATTTACAATACATATAAAAATCTAAATTAATTAATTAATTTATTAAACTAATATTTATGTTTTACTAAAATTAAAATATTTAATTCTCAATACCAAAAACTCTTTCTCTTTTCCACTTTTCAAATTTTGAAAATAACATATTTATTTATTAATTTTTCATCATCATCATCATCATCATATATATATATATATATATATATATATATCATATTAATTAAACACAAATTTTTAAATTAACTAATAAAAAAAACTTTATTTTATTTTTTCTAACCACACAACCCCATATAAAAGGGGAGGCAGTGGCTTAGGGGCTACGACGTGGTCCCCCCACAACCCATGGTTTTGGATGACCACGACGTGGTCCCAGCCACGGTCGTTGCCTCCCCCTTCCCCATGGGAAGGGGAAGCCATAGCTCCCCTCCCATGGGGTACATGGTGGCTAGCTTACCACGTCATCCCCCATAAAAACCATTATAAATAAATAAAAATAAAAATTTCTTATAATTTTTTTTTTAATTTTTTTAAAAACAAAATTTCCAGAATAGATACAAACTCAGAAAATTTCCGAGTTCAAAATTTAAGATTTAAATTTAATTTCTTTCTTTTTCAACAATGAACTTAAATTCAAACCCACAAATTCAAACTTTTTTTAACAGCAAAACCAACAACACAATTCTGGAAAATATATTAGAACTTCATTTATTTTTTAACAAAAAGACAACTTCTAGGAAACCCAAAAATTTGACAAATTTTGCTAGCATAACCCCATACAGGGGTGAAATTAAACAAATTTTAAACTTTCCCCAAATTAATATCACAATAAGAAAACTAATTTTCCATTCTATAAACAAAATTGAATACTTCAAATATGGATTTTTTTTACAAAAAATATAGTGAACAGCCACACCCAAATTTTAATTTGAAACTGTTAGAAATTAGGATCTTAGGATACTAATCATTATAAACAAGATCATGAAGTAAATGAAATGAGAAACATACATGCATAAATGTACACATTACACAAGATATACATGGGGAAAACCCTTTCGGATAAAAAACCCCATAAAGCATCATTTAATTAAAACACTTACAAATATAGTCTATCATAAAATAGACATGAACCTAGGGACACTCCTCCAATACTTCCACATGGCCAATAGTACCTCATATGCATAGTGATACAACTTACCATAAAGCTCCAAATTCACACACCTCTCCAATGAGAGAGAACCTCCTTAAATATAGGAGGAAGGGTGACTTCACTAGTCACACCTTTTCAATAACCCCCACTCATAAATAATTAATAATCTAATAGTTATTAGATTATAATTATTTCAAATGGGATATGCTTATAAAGCATATAATATATAAGGTTTTATAACCTTATATTAGAACATTATATATAAATGTTATAAGGATGTGATCCCTAATAACATTATGTTCTAACACTCCCCCTTAATGTTAATAGGGGATCACATGTCAATTTCCATAGAAGAAAAAATGAAGCACCCCAGTAACGTAGGTCTTCTTTGATAGTGATAAATAGGGACACAAATATATGCCAACATGAAGATCATGCATTCTGGACTACATGAAAGTCATCTTGTCATAAGTTATGATCCCAGTGTTTTAAAAATGATGCTGTGAGGTCTTAAAAATTATATTGGAGCTGCGGTCCCCTCAAATTAGCCTCTCCCCAGGTTCATTACATAGTGCCCGTAGGTCTTAATACAATGCTTTTACAAGTGGAAGATTTACAAGGAGAAGAATTTACAATATGCCCGTATGACTTAAAAAAAATCTGCCCATAGGACTTAAAAATAAAAGGATTTAGCCACAAGGTGGTGTCATTGACATGCACACTCCCCCTCAATGGCATCACCTAAGGCCAAGCATTATTTGAATTTGGAGCATATAATGCCTAAAGCTCTTATGCCTATTAGGTCTTAAATCTAGGATTTAGCCACTGGGTGGTGTCATGTACACTCCCCCTTAATGGCATCACCTCAAGGCCAATCACTGCATAGAGGATTTCAAAGTGATGGCTAAAATTATAATATATAGTATGTGCCCATGATCTTCAAAGTATCTTTATTATAGAATGATTTTACTTGAGTGAGGTGCCCATGATCTTCAAGGTGCCTTTATTATAAAATGCTTTCACTTGAGTGAGGTGCCCATGATCTTCAATGTTCATTTTGATCTTTAGAAATGATATTATCTAGAAAGAGTAAAGTAACTTCAAGTAATATGGTACTTTCATATGTATCCATTGTATGTATCCAAATGGAACTCTTCCATAAATCTTCAAGGCTATATTGATTCTTCAAGAGCTACATTCATATTTTGTCCATTTGATTCAAAGACACATAGAAGATAGTCTTCTTATCAAAGTATTGCACCATCCATTTAATAGAACTTGCACCATATGTTTTGAAGGCATAACCTCGCCATAGAAGAAACAATATAGTTAGTAACATAGTAATAAACTTCATTTTTGGTGCAAAGAAAGAACATAATATTATTTTTTGGTCATTTGCCAAAGATCATATAATATTCCTCATAAATTTAGAATATAATCCAATGCAAGGAAATCAACATATATTTTCATGAGAATAAGCATGAATCATGAGTTGTCTTGTTTAAATAATAGACATACTACTACATATAGTAATGATCCATAAAAAAAATTAGGCAACAGGTGAGCTATCCTTTCTAGGTTTGCTCCCCAGACAGTTTATAAGGGTGATAGTCACCCATTATAAATAGTATGATTGAAAAAAAATGGATCAATTATAGAATAGAATAACAAATCACTTGGTTCTCCAAAAAATGATGCTAATGAGAAATTTTTTAATTTACTTATGAATATTTAATAGTCTTTATATTTCATCGGTAAATATTTCAGCCTTTAAATTTATTATGAATATGATAATAGACATAATATATATAGAGAGATTTCTACAAGTTTATGAACAACATAATAACAATGGCAATATAAAATAGCTGTAAAAATGTTGTTGGGTGATGTCTGCAGAAGCTTGCATGCCAACCACATTTGAAAAATAAATTGTTTGTTTGTTTGTGCTTCTCGCACAATACCATGCTATAGCAAATTCATAAGTTTGAGACTTTTATGAACAATGAATTCACAAATCCGAATTATTGCTATTTGTGTTGACTGTTATATAACTTATTCATTAACTATGAATCAAAATACTGATATTTATTGCTGCCAAACTATAGTTGTTGTTGTCACTGCTGTCATCATTAATTTAATTGTTATTATACTGCTATAATGATATATTTATTGCTGCTGTTATAACGTTGTCACAATATATAATATATTTAATAGTCTTTTTCTTGATGTTATGAACGATTGTTTTTGAAAAACATTATAAAATATTGTTTCACCGTAGGGGATGCCTGGCCATTCCTCGGATGGTTGAGAGACATCTGAGACGTCCCTGGTTGCCGCAGGGATGGCTAAGCATTCTCTAATTGTTTCCTGCTGTAACCTAAAATGGAATTTGTCTCCAAGATGTTTCCATAATTTGCTTCTTGGAGGGGTGGTAGGGTGGGACGCAAGGGTGGCCAGGGGACATCCATGCTGTCCAGATGTCCTGGAAATGCCTAGACACATCCTCTAAAAGAAGGTTTGAGTGCCAACATTATTTCCCTTATTATAGCTAATTCTCCCAAATCCTACCCACCCGCAACCTTGTTTATATTTCCCAAATGAAACAGATTGGGTAGGAACGAAGTTAAACACAGTAATAGCAGGGTACAATGCTGCTGCTTTGCTTATGTTTTGATCAGATCATTACTAAGAGTTTTAACGTTTGTTTTTGTGTGCCAATGGTTGATTTTTTACTTGGCTGTTTATTTCTATGCATCTGTCGGAGGTATTTTGGAGGTTAAACTTTGTAGGGAAAATTTTACAAATAAGAGAAAAGGCATGATGTTCAGCCACTGGCAAAATTGCGGTTAAGTGGATTTCAGCTCCCACCTTTTTGCTCACTGCCAAAATTATAAGTTTTAAACAATAATGTAACTCTTTATATTCTGAAAAATTTTAAAATTCCTATTAGCTTTTAATGAAATATCCTAGGAGTCACTTTTATAAACAAAATAAAAACAGTAGCCTCCAGCATAGGACCATGCTATAACAAATTGAAACTTCTTTTGAGGAGGTTAATTATGTTGAAAAAACATAGCAGGTTCCTCTAGGAATGGCTGAGCCCTCATTAGTAATGTTGTTGCCTTTTTAGGTATGTTTCCATCATAGTCATTAGGAGTATATCATAGAGAAAAGGATCATGCAAACCTCCCGTCTCTGTGCCCACATCTTCTGGTGAATATATTTATATATAAAATAGCATTTCCCTGATTTCAAATGGCTTAGTAAAGGAATGATGAATTCAATCAATATTATCGCTAAGTGATCTTATGATGGCAAGATCTGAGTTTAATATAGATTCTGCTCTCAGTAAGAAATCTGATATGCATCTTAATCGGAGAAAGGGAAGGATGACTAACATATCTACCAATCAATCCTTCCTAAACGCCAATACTATGGTGTGGATTTGTGAATGTATATCTATATATGAACAGATCTATTAATTATATAGATAGTCACTGCCTTAGATTAATATTAATGTAATCACATGAGTATTTGTATGAGAGACACTAGTCTCAGTCTCAGTCTAATCGCTATGACTGATTATAATTCTTAATTGCTGTGAGAAAGATGATGCTGTCTCTTCTTATCGATTTATTTATTTCACGGGTCTTATTGTCTGTAAGGATGGATTCACCACTCTTGTTCGTCGTCTTTGTCCAGTCAGCTATCGATTCCCCTAAATAGTTAATCCCGTCATAATTCCACACGTTTATGTTTTGTATCTCTTTAATGAGAGAAACACGTCCTTTCATATGTTGAATGGTGAATGGTCACGTATCTAATGAAAGACACAACCTTTTTCTACATCAAGGATACACATTTTGTGTAGTCTATAAACAATTCATAGTCACATGTACTTATTGTATAGCCACGTAGAAGGTCCTCCATAACCACTTCATGGATTATAATAGTATCAATATAGTCATAAAATATTGTTAATGGTTGCAAGATTATTTGATTTATTAAACATCACATTTTTTTAAATAATTTTTGAAAACTAATTGAATGGTCATTTTAAGAAAATTAAGAAATTATTATTATAAGAATATAATTTTGGTTAGCATTTGATATTATTCTTTCTTGATGAATTCATGTAAAATGGTATAATGATGATTGAGATTGTTGAAACTTTTCTTACCATATATACTATAGATGAGTATCAATTTTTTCTTTTAAGATGCAAGCCAAAATATTAACCTTTTTTTGTTTTTCTAAAATGGTGTCCTTGTAATCATGTTGCTCAACTAATGTAATACACGATATATTTCTTCCTCAAAAAATAGATTAACAGTGAACAATTATGTCACTTACTATTTTTTGTTGATTTAAAGAAATAAATTGAATGATAGTAAGAATGTAATTTGATGATTTTTAATGTATTAATGGAGAAGGAACATTCAATTCATGACTTTTTAAAAACATAATTTGACATTTTAATAAGGGATAATAATTTATTAAAAGAAGCATAATTTTCTATAGAATTGACACTAAAAGGTTTTGATAATATAGTTTTTTTATAATAGAACAATTCTTGAGTTAGATTATAAAATCATAACCGCCTAATAATTATCTAGTTGCCAATCACAATCCTATGCATTATAAATATTTTAGAAAAAAAATTGAAATATTCTTGAAAAAATCACTTATGGCAAAGAATAGTTAGAATTTCCTTACTTGACCTTGATAAATTGATTCTAAAAAAACAATAGAGAAGGCACAGTAAATAAATAGCTCAAATGGCCTTGCACATGTTTTGATTCAACATAAATCAGAATTCCATCAAGTTCAACATATCTTTTAGTATAACCTGTAAAAATGATTAGTATAGCCTAACTAGCTCTGATACCATGTTAGAAATTAGGATCTTTGGATACTAATCATTATAAACAAGATCATGAAGTAAATGAAATGAGAAACATACATGCATAAATTTACACATTACACAAGATATACATGGGGAAAACCCTTTCGGATAAAAAAACCCCATAAAGCATCATTTAATTAAAATACTTACAAATATAGTCTATCATAAAATAGACATGAACCTGGGGACACTCCTCCAATACTTCCACATGGCCAATAGTACCTCATATGCATAGTGATACAACTTACCATAAAGCTCCAAATTCACACACCTCTCCAATGAGAGAGAACCTCCTTAAATATAGGAGGAAGGGTGACTTCACTAGTCACACCTTTTCAATAACCCCCACTCATAAATAATTAATAATCTAATAGTTATTAGATTATAATTATTTCAAATGGGATATGCTTATAAAGCATATAATATATAAGGTTTTATAACCTTATATTAGAACATTATATATAAATGTTATAAGGATGTGATCCCTAATAACATTACGTTCTAACAGAAACCAATCTTTCAAAAAATTAAAAATTGATTGGGGAATTGAAATGAAACCAAATAGGATTTAAATTCCAAATTTGAATGCTATATTTACCCTTTTCAACAAGATTTTAATGAGTTTGCAAACATATGATTTCAAACACACACATATATTTTTTCTTTTTCCAAATCAATTAAACTTTGTAAACAGAGGTTTTTACAAACACCAACCTTAATAAGCTATCTTGGAAGATAAATTTGAGAAGAGCTAAATCCTTCAACTGAAAAAATTTGTCAACCAAAGATGAAGACCAAATTTCAATCCAAAAACCACCTCCCTCCTTCCCGTGAAAACCCTGGTTAAATAGAAAATTTTTAACCTAAATATCTATTCTAGGTTGGAATTATTTCCACCCAATCTAAACATTTCCAATAAAGTGAATTTTCAAAAATGCTTTTCTCTCCACAATTTCATTTTCCAAATTTAATAAAAATCTAAAATTTCCATTTCAAAAAGTCAATGAGGGAGATATTTTAATTTTCCAATTTCTATTTAACCTTTTCAAAAAAAGCATACACATAATTCAATTTCACAATTTGAAAATAACAATTGATCAAACTCCCTAATTTAATGAATTGAACAAATTGATTTATCAATTTATAATACTAAGGGGTCCTAACTAATTTTTATCCCCTTATTTAAATATGCATAATAAACACATTAACTAATAAATACTTTAAGGTTTAATAATTAATTTCACAAAATTCATAACATACAACTCAAGTAAACCAAATAAGCACATGACCCACATACAAAACATAGGGAACTGACGAATGATTGACAATGCTCATTATTGAGCATGGCTAGGGTTAATTGTAGGGCCTTACAACTATCTCCTCCATTTCCATCGGGTCAATAAGGTACGCTCAAACCTATGAAGCCAGGTGGAGACGATACCTCGTACCTACACGATACTTGTACATATAATTTCTGCATCAACAAACCACATATGCATATATATACAAACACAGTAGACACACCGGTGAAGGAGAATCATGACGTTCCCTGTCTCACTGAAGTGAGTGAAGGAAAATCATCTCCTCACACCCCATACACTTACAAACATGATAACATGTATATAAAGCATTGCATGCATAAAATAAATATGTTAGTCCATGTCAGCAATCCATTAAAATAACATTTAACTATCAATAAGGAAATATTGCATGAACAACATACACTGATACTCAAATTAAAGTATAACACATCATAGCATAATGTCTGAGTAAAATATCACAATATAATGTATCCACTAATATCCACTGAAAAAGTCAATTGAAGTCAAAACATGTATCTAAAAGTCTAATCAAGGGAGGGGTACTACACCCCGGAAGTGTAGTCAGTGTTAATGGTGTTCAACAGTGAGTGCAGTGCTCCGCATTTTAGTTTCTAGTAATGATCTTTTGGAAATACATTGTTCATGACCTTATTTTCCTTATGTCAAGTTGGATCATGTTTTTGTGCTTCCGACTTTGAATGTTTTTTATCTTGTTTTGCTCCGGTGTTTGTAACATGTGATACAACCATTGGAATATTCTTGTAAGAAATCATGTAGAAGATTGATGAATAAGCATTCTTGGGAAAAAAATTGTTGAGGCTAACATGATGCATATGCCGATAGTATATATATATGTATATACATATACATATACATATACATATATATGTATAAATATGTATATATGTGTGTATATATATATATATATATATATGTATAAATATTTATATGTATATGTATATATGTATATATGTATATATTACATATACATATACATATATATGTATGTGTATGTGTGTGTGTGTCACACGCACACATGTTATTATTTGATTGGTATGGAGAAGAAGAGTGCGAAAGTGTGAGAAGTGCAAGTGTAAGTGAGAGTGTTCGTATGTTCATGTGTTGAAGGAGAAAGGCAGAATTGGTGTGATAGTAATTGAAGAAGGAAGATTGAGTTAGGGTTGTAGAGATTCTTGACCAGATCTACTGCAAGCAGTTGTTCATATTGTTGGCATTTCAAGAGAAGAAGATTGTTGATATTTATTAAGGATATTGAAAAGGTTGTTGAAGATTATTGATATAACTGAAGAAGGATGATTACTATCTTAATAATATTATTTTGTCATTGATGTCAAGAAATTGATTTTCTGATTCAGTATGATGTTGCCATATCTTGAGAAGATTGATTTGAAGAGAATTAAGATGTCGGTAAAAGACATAGAAAGAATGTGATAAGAAAGAGGAGAAATAAGATATTCAATGGGCAACTATTACCGAGTTAGACAATGATGAGATCATGATGTTTAGATTGTTTTGATATCCTACATATGTTGTTGATTGTAAGGTTAATACTATACTATGACACCGAGCAAAGAACCTAGTCGGTAAACCCTAAGGTTATCAATATCAGTTAATGAAGGTGGAATGTCTACCGAGTAAAGTTTAGTATTTACCGAGTTGCAACCGAGTTATGACAGATCGCATTGAATGGATAAAAGCATTATTTAATGAAGGATGCTGATGAGCTGGAGATGTATAAATGATTGGTATACCGCGCATGAAGTTTGTTAAGGATCTACAACAATGAAAAATCAAGAGGAAGATCTACAACACAGATTGAACCGCAATAACCTAGCATAAGTTCCTAGGAAGGACTACAAGTTCCAAGGTGAGGTAAAACGTTTTCAGATCGAAGGATACATTGAACCTAGTCAATATTGAATATCTGATGGCTAAGATTGATCATGGGAAATGTGATCAAGGAGATTGAGCAGTTAGCAAATTGTTTATAAATAAGAAATTATTGATGAACAATGGATGTGGGCAAGTGTAAGCACAAGGATGCTACATAGTGATTACCGAGCATAGAAGCTTGAAGACCTATTTGAATAACAGAGTAGGGAGCCCAGCAGAGGGACAAGATAAGTCTTATGACAAGATTGTTTTGAGCAAATAAGAATCTGCTTTAGCATTTTAGATGTGAAGTTGCAGATATATTTTATTACTGTTATTTTGTAAGTGACAGAAAATCTCTTAACCAAGTGGACTTAACAGTCTTATTTGTAAACCCTCTAGCAAGGTAACATTCTAAATGAGTGTTTGAAATCCTTTGACAAGGTCACTTCTAACAAAGTGAAGATCCTAACAGATCTGAGGGAAATCCCTTAATCGGGTCACAGCGAGCAATGTGTTTGTAATCTTTAACAGGATTTGCTTTTAATCGAGCATACTCTAGAAGAGTATATTTCTTAGTGGGTCTGAAATCCCACAATGGTTTTTCCCTATTTGGGTTTCCACGTTAAATCTGGTGTTATATGTGTTATGATGATTATGTGTTTATGAGTTTGCATGTTTAGCAGTTTTTGGTTATATTGCTGAAGTATAAGTTACCGAGGTTGAATCTGTTGATTTTATAGAAGATTAAGTTTGTATGATTCACCCCCCCCCCCCCCCCCTCTCATCTTGTTAGTTGTTGGCATCAGAACTTTACACATATATCTGATCTTATCAAGAACTAATCCCATGCATGTGTAGATGTAATTTTCTTAGTTCATTTTTGTCTCTATTTCTTTAGTGCCCTATCTATAACTTTACTACCTCGGATGAGATTGAAGTGCCCTATCTAAAACTGAAATGGCGAAAGTTGTTGCATTAGATACTACTTATGAAGTCTGGGAAAGATTGAAAAACATTTATGAAGGCAATAACAAAGTTAAGCTAGCTAAGATACAAACTTCTAAAGGTAGATATGAGAACTTGAGGATGGACAAAGGTGAAGACATAACATGTTATTTTCATAAAGTTGATAGTAAAATGAATGAGATCAAAGATCTTGGTGACACCTTGGATGATAAGGATGTGATAGAAAAAATTATGAGGACTTTACCAGAATGTTACACTGATAAGATTTCAGCTATTGAAGAAACTTATGGTTTGTCCAAATTCACCAGAGAACAATTGTATGGCACATTGGTTGCATTCGAGATGAGGAAGTTTGGTAAAGAAAAAGGAAGAACTAAGACAATATTTAAAGCTACAAAAGCTTAAAATTAAGATTTGGATGATGAGGGCTTGGATGAAATGGAAGAAAACTTTGTAAGAAAGTTGAATAGAGGAATCGACAAGTATAAAGGTATGTTACCTTTTAAATGTTTTAAGTGCATAAAGATTGGCCATTATGTATCTAGATATCCAGAGGGAGGAACAAAACAAAAGTTTAAAGAAAACAAAGGGAAGTTCAATAAGAAAGCCTACTATGTTAAAGATGATGTTGGTATTTCAGATGATGAGTCAGATTATGAAGATGGTGATTGTTTGTTCTTGGTAGAAAAAGATGAATCTAAACCTAGCAATAATAAGGAGATATCTAAGGTTGTTGAAATTGTGCATCAACATTCCATGTTAGAAGATAAAAATGAATGGTTGATTGATAGTGGATGTTCAAGTCACATGACCAGTGACAAAAGTAAGTTTGTAAAAATTGAAAAGTATGATGGTGGCTCTATTAGATTTGGAGATGATCAGACTGCACAGATTGATGGAAAACATAACACTAGCAATATATACTATGTGAAAGGATTGCATCATAATCTCTTTAAGTGTTAGAAAAATGTGCGAGAATGGCTACAATGTTGTTTTTCAAGATGGTGGTTGTGATATCTGGAACTATTATTGTTGCAGGAAAAAGGACAAGTGGAAACATGTATCAATTGGAGGATGCTACAGGACATTGATTGTTATATCAAATCAATGAAAGTTGGCTATGGCATTAGAGGATATGTCACATCAATTTTGAAAATTTGGTGAAGATTAGTTTGACAAGAGTTATGATAGATTTACCAAGACTAACTAAATTGGATAACAATGTTTGCAAAGAATGTCAAGTGGGAAAACAGACAAAGGGAGTGTTCAAAGGAAAGGAACAATCTTCTATTTTATTGTTACATTTGGTACACATAGACTTATGCGGTCTGACCAAAACAAGGAGTTTACAAGGTGAGAGGTATTTCATGCTCTGAATTGATGATCATTCTAGAATGACTTGGGTTGAATTTTTAAGAGAGAAGTTGGAGGCATTAGAAACGTTTAAGATATTCAAAGCTAGAGTTGAAAATCAAATTGATATAAGAATCAAATGCTTAAGATTTGATAGAGGAGGAGAGTTTGTTTCTAATGAATTTGACACTTTTTGTGAGAAATATGGGATTAGGAGATATTTGTTTGCCCCTAGGACACCTTAGCAGAATGGTGTAGTGGAAAGAATGAACAGGACTATACAAGAAGCAGAAAGAACTATGATCAAAGAAATAAACCTACAAGAAGTTTATTGGAGAGGGGTAATACAAACTACAATTTACACTCTCAATAGAGTTTTATTTTAGAAGAAATCTGGGAAGACATCATATGAGTTATGGCATGGAAGGATTCCATCAGTGACGTATTTCAAAGTATTTGGAAGTAAATGCTACATTTGTAGAGATGAAGGAAATCTTGGAAAGTTTGACAACATAGTAGATGAAGGTATATTCCTAGGATATTCTACAAAGAGAAAGGCTTATCGATGTTACAACAAGAGATTGAATAAAATTATTGAAAGTGAAAATGTGAAGGTTGGTGAATTTTTTTCTAAAGACTCTGGTATACAAGCAGGATATGAATTTGATGAGTCTGCAAGGAGATAAGAAGAGAAGAGAAGAGAAGAGAAGAGAAGAGAAGAAGATAAGCAGAAAGAAACTCAGGTTTCTCTGGCAATTGTATCTAAAACTCTAAGGTATGTACAAAAGAATCCCTCTTAAAACCAAATTATAGGAGACAAGAACATAGGTGTTATTACAAGAAGTAAAGATGCTAAAGAACAAGCTCTACTGTGTTTACTTTCTGAAGTTGAACCTAAGACAGTTGAAGAAGCTTGTAAAGATCAAAACTGGATAAAGACTATGAAGGAAGAGTTAGATCAGATTGAGAAGAATTAGACTTGGGAACTACTCCCTAGACTAACAGATAAGATGTCATTGGAACAAAGTGGGTGTTCTAGAATAAGCTAGGTGAAGATGGCCACGTTGTAACAAACAAGGCAATATTGGTATGCAGAGGTTACACTGAAGTTGAAGGTTTTGATTTTGAAGAGACTTATGCTCCTGTTTCTCGAATGGAAGCTATTATTATATTTTTTATTCTTGTAGCATGTAAAGATTTCAAAGTTTATCAAATGGATGTCAAGTCAACATTTTTGAATGGGGAACTAAAAGAAGAAGTATACATTGAGCCACCAGAAGAATTTAAGTTGTCAGATGATCCAAATATTATCTACAGATTGAAGAAGGCATTGTATGGGTTGAAGCAAGCACCTAGAGCTTGGTATGGAAGGCTAAACAAGTATTCATTGAATCAAGGTTTTCAAAAAGGGTCTGTTGACAACACTCTTTACTTTAAAGTCAAATTAAATAAGATCCTAATTGTTGTTGTATATGTGTATGACATAATATTTGGAGGAAATAATGGCATGTACAAGAAGTTTGTTGGTGAAATGTAAAAAGGGTTTTAAATGTCTATGATTGGTGAGTTGAATTTCTTTCTTGGATTGCAAGTGAATCAAAATAGTAAAGTTATTTTTATTTCTTAGTCAAAATATGTTAGAGAGTTGTTGTAAAAGTTTGGATTGGAGAATTATAAACCAGTATGTACTCCTATGACAACAGGATGCAAGTTTACTAATGATGATAAATCTCCTAAGAATGATGCAAGAAAGTATAGATAAATGATTGGAGGAATATTATACCTGACTGCTACCAGACCATATATCGTGTATGTTGTTTGCCTTGCAGCTAGATTTTAGCAAGATCCAAAAGAGTCTCATGTTGTTGCAGTAAAGAGAATTTTTTAGATATCTAAAAGGTAAAGAAGATTTTGGACTGTTGTATCCTAAAGGATCAGATTTTACTCTAAAAGCTTATGCTGATGCAGATTGGGTAGGAAGTGTTGATGATAGAGAGATTACTAGTGAAAGAGCATTTTTCCTTGGATCCCAGTTAGTTGCATGGTTAAGAAAAAAGCAAGATTTTGTGTCATTATCAACCATAGAAGCTGAATACATTACAACCACATCATGTTGCACACAAATACTTTGGATGAAATAGACATTAAAGGATATTGGTGTGATGTTTGATGAACTGATCTCAATCATGTGTGATAATACAAGTGTGATAAATATCTCTAAGAATCTGGTACTGCATTCCAGAATAAAGCATATCTTTATTTGTATCACTTCTTAAGGGAGAAGGTGTTGGACAATGATGTAAAACTTGAGTGTTCCTATAAAAGAGCAGGTTGCGGATATCTTTACGAAAGCTTTGTGCAAAGATAATATTGAGTATCTCCAACAATAGTTGAGGATATTACCCCTTCCTAGTTGAATTTGTGCGTTTAGCAGTGCATTAGTCAAGGCAACTTCATGCATATTTTAGTTTGGACTAATGATTGGGGCTTCCTCTTAGTGGGAGTTGTGTGGAATCTAAAGATGGTTGAGTTGTTGTTCACCTTTGTCTTTGATGTCAAAGGGGGAGAGTTATAAGAGATTGGAGATGTTTGTGGAAGAGGTGAATCTTAATTTGTGTTTATCGTTGATGAATGTTGACATCAATGAAAAAGGGGGAGATTGTTGTTGTAATGGTGAAAAATTATGGGTTTCACCATTGGATGTATGAAATCCACTAATTTACCATTACATTCAAAAGAGGGGTGGATCCAATAGATTCTATCACAAATTAGTAATGACAAGGATTGAATATTAATTGGATTAAAGGGGTAGTGAATTGATTGCCCTCTTTTGTAAGTTGAAATGTTGAAATTAGGGAAAAGTGTTGGAAATGAAGGTAAAAATGTGGAAACAGTGAGCTACAGTCATCAAATTTTTGCACACACCCTGATCTAAGTAGTATATGCAGATTCAAATCTAATCCCTGAAAAATCTCCAAAAATGTTGAGACCAGTGTGCCCATCGCCCTGGTCATCCTACTTTTTTGCACGCCAAAGAGTGTCGATTCGTCTCTGCAAATAATGCCTATTCTAAAGAGTACAACTTCATACCTATTTCTTGCACACAGAAAGGAAGGGAAATAGGTTGGGAATAGGGGTTTACCTAAGTCAAACCCTGGTTTAGGAGACATAAATATTGCAAATACTGAAATAAATGATGGAAAGGTATACCTCATATCTGCAATGACTAATAACAATATGTTGCTTCTTGAATGTAATCACATATTTGTATGAAATGAACATGACAAAACCCTAATCACACACACATGCTTGCAAATTAATGATGTAATGTTTCTCCACAATTGATGAATGAAGAATGCATCCTTGAAGACCTCTAGAAATGCTTGATGATGAATACTTCAATGCTTGATTTCTTGGAGAGATTGATTGCTTAGAGTCTTAGATTCAAAATGAGTTAAGAAGGATGACTTATATAGGCATTTCATAATTGAAATCACCTTTAGGCTAACCTATAATTGATATATTTTTGCACACATTTGGATTTAAACATTATAATACCACCCAAACATGATCCCGAAATTCAGGGAGAAAAAGTTGGGACTAGTGTGATTGACATCGGTCCTATCAACTTTTTTCTAAACTTATAAGGATGCAAGGTATGTGCTTATAAGGTGATCCCCAAGTTGGTGTGACAATTCAAGGTGTTTAGATATGTGAAATCAGGCCTTGAAGGTGGAAATATGACCTAATTAGGGCTCAGGTGAATTAATTAATCAAAAGGATAAAATAAAAAAGGGGCACGCTTAGGGTCAAGGGACCAATTTTATGATGTGTGGAGTGATAAAAGAGGACTTTAGATTTAATTAAATTAATTAATTAAATGTGTAAAGGTAATTTTAAAATGTAGAATGCAACTCACTAAGGTGGATGCTAACCTAAGTGTGAAATTGTACCACCCAATTAAGGGTTTGTAATTTACGACGCTAAAGTTGTAAATGTGATGATGATAGTGTGTCGGTATGGTTGTCATTGATGTCACCATACTGATTCTATGTTTTAGTGATTGATTTGTGCTTCACATTTATGATATGTTGCAGTTGTAATCATAAGGTTTTGGTATGTTGTTGGATGTTGCCTTGGGATGTCATACTCATGATTTGGTGCTCTGAAAATTATGCTCAGTGATGATGATACTTTGACAGTGTTTGTAGTGCTTTGCATTTCTTCGCATTTATATTTGTGATGATAATATTTTGGATTATGTTGTTCATATCTTTATCTTTGTTATTCTGATTTGGGATGTGATGATGTTCTCTAGAGTTATGGTCGTTGATATATTCATTCTGGGTCTAGTTGACCTTAAATGTTTCTATTTTTGCTCTAATGATTGTGGTGTATGGATAACATGTTGTTTTGATCGATCTATTTTATTGTAATATGGTCCACTTCTCATTCCTTTCCACCATGGGAATTATCATGTAGACCTATTTCAAATTGTGTTCTGGTGAATTATTTTTGGCCAACTTGGGAGATTCCTAATTCAAGCTCGATCAGTATATATAAAGGATGATTATAATGAAGAAGATATAGAAGCAAGCGGATTGAAAAAGATGATCTATTGGTGCGAATTTGTGCGAGGTTATGTGAAGGTGTGGTTGAGTAGTGTGATAGTGTGTTGTTGTTGTTTGGTATCGGAGGAAATGAGTCAAAGATTTCTTTCGATATTGTAGCATTGTGGCAATTGTGCTTCAGTGGTGGATTCTTTCTTTTTCCTTCTTCTTCTGAGAAATGAGCCCTTTTTTGGCGGTTTTAGCTAGGCAGTGAGCCCACCTACAGTGAGCATTCTAGCAATGAGCCAGCCTTTGAAGAAATTACCTTAACCAGTGTCACCCTAACATGTGTTTCATTATTGATAATTATCATTCTTTGTGGTTTTTCCCTTCTTGGGTTCTCCACGTAAAATGTGGTGTTTCATGTGTATGATTTATGTGTGTGCTTTCTCATGCTTATATCTATTTATGGTTAATTAATCAGAAGTTTGGTCATTGGATTTATTTCTGTGGAATAAGTAAAAGTTTTTTAATTGACAACTGATTCACCCCCCTCTTAGTTGTCTGGGATATTCAACATGTTAATGGATAATTAACGAGAATTGGTAGTTTCTCCTATATTGTAGACTAAGCTTAGACTTAGGAAGGTATTCTTAGAGGCACTCTTAATATAGTTTTGAACCAGTTAAGATGTAGCATTATTTTAACAATAAATAGCCATACCAAATTTACACTTCATCCTCTATATGTTACTAGGTCAAGATACACTATCTAATTAAAACCTTTAATGTAGCTAATTTTAACACCTTGCACATACACCTATAGATGGGAACAATATTATAACTCCAAAATATGATTTCATTTAATATTTCATACATAGTAGAAAGATGTAGATATTCTAGACATGATTTTTTGGTGGCTTAACTTATATAGGCATGCTTAGGATTATTCATTGGTTCTATCAATGAGTCTTGAGTATCATGCATTGCTAAATTTAAACCACTCTACTCTTAAAAAAACAAGGATGGAGGGTATTTAAATGGTAGACATTTAATTCTCTATTAATTTCGATTGGTGCGTACTCCATTAGGAAATAGAGTCATGAGCAACAAAGATGGAAGAAATGCCATTAAGAAAAATATCAATAGAAATAGATTTTATCTATATGCAAATCAAAGATTATATTCCATGTTATATGCATAATTAATACTCCATCTAGAAACTATAATCCTATATAGAAAATAGGAAAATAAAATTTTAATACATTAGAAGCTATTACACTTATAATAAAACCCCTATTATAATCATATCTTCAAATGTGATGAGAGAAAATGCACAATTGTCTCTATACATTCCCCAAATCATTATAAACTGCCATGAAGATGTACCATTACATAGAAATGTGTTATTACAAGCCCTTCCCACTCTTCACCAAATGTTTTCCTTTATTTACAATTCATACATTCAACTTTTGATGCCTTCTAATCACCTATAAACCTTTCTAGCCTAGAAGTTATCTCAGTGCCCCTTGAATATATAATAAACTCATATTTATATTTCTCATGTAGAAAAATATACAACTAATGTCAAAGTAAAACTTAGATATCCTTAAAGTGGTATGATACATAGGACATTCATACCTCTTAGGTGTTTCTTCTCCTTGAATCAAACATAAAATTATAACTAAATGGGTGTACCTAGAAGACATTGAGTAATGTTCTTCTAAGACCTACAAATGTCTTGTATAGTAATGATGATCGGAGCCAAAGTACTATGGCATGGGAGAACACACAAAATTTGTGGGAATAACTCTAGAAGATCACATGCCATTAATTTTGGTATTTGAAATGCCCAGGAGTTACAAGAAGATAGGTGAAATAATGGATCATTATGGCCTCTAAGTTGAACATTCCTTTGGAAATATTTCATATCTTTGAATTATTCTTGTGAGTTCATGGAATAGCAAACTCTTTAAGGCATTTCCTCCCATCTTTCTTCTTTGTTACAATTTTAGGCTTGTGTGGAACCTTGTCACACTTTTGATGGGTTTGACACAAACTTTTGAACTTGTGAGCCTTTTGACCTTGGCCCTACCAGTTTTTGCACTTTTATCAAGTTTGTGAAATCACAAACCTATTGGCATTTATAACCTTGCTAAATTTTTGTCAACTTTGAAATTGTCAAATTTATTGAAATTTAGAATCTTGAGATTTTACTTGTTCCTTTTTCGATGTTCTAAGAGGTTTTCAAACTCATATGATTTTAAAATTTTGTAATAAAGGCATAAAGGTACACACATCCAATTTTGGATCTGACAATTTGGGCTAATAACATAAGTATAAAGAGGAAACCAACACACACATAGACACTTTGAACATGGGGACCCACTAAAGATCTCTTAGATTGGGTATAATTGATGAGAAATATAGAATGAGAACACAAAAAGGAAAGGACATGGATCAATTTTATAAATTTTTAGTCCTACAAATATTGGCACTAATAGTGGTTCTAGTCAGGGACATGTGCCCCTTGTAAGGACAATGAGAATCCAACTCTCCTAGAGAAAAAAGGGAGATGATTAAGAAAACTATACTACATCATGAGAGCATAAGAATCGTGACTACACAAACACACCATGATATATAACAGACAAAACACAACACAAAACAAAGATATGAATCTATACAAGGTAGGATAACTTACGACCAATGCATGAAAGAAAAAATAATTTAAATATAAAATTACAAGTAAAACTTACTAACATGATTAAAAATTATACCCTATATAGAAGATCCATGACAAAAGGCCATAAAGAATATAATGTGATCATATGTCTCTATCAAAGATAATATTATTGAAGGAGATAATATTCCTTAAATCCCAATTTTACTCACCACCCGACTACAACAAATATTGTCTTTTATCTAGATACATCAATTTATGAACACTACCTAAGAAGCGAAGTGCTACTTTACCATCAATTTTACCACCACAAGGAAACCATAAGTACTAGGTGCATGACCAGTTCCACAATACAACCATCATGTCCATGGCAATAAGGGGTATACAACTTAAAGCTAAGTGAACATCATATGTAGATGAAAAGAAACATACATGATCTAATTATTCAACCTTACTATATATATTAACCTCTCTATTTAAAATAAGTAAACTACTTCACAAGATATAAAGAAATTTATAGCTAAGTGTAAAATTTCTCAACACAAAGAAATAATCTTCTTGCACTCCAAATTGGAGTACCTCAATCTTTGGGACAATTTCAAGTTGGCTGGAAACATGTTGATCATCAACTTGGCACATGTGTTTCTAGTCAACCTCACCATCACTCATATGTTGGACACACAAAAAGGATGCTAATTTAGACACATTATTATCTAAAACAATTGAAGCTTGACCTTTGAAAAGGAAATCCTCATAATTAGTAATATCTTTTATTAACATTAGGAAAATAGGTAGCCAACATACACTACTTTCACGTGTGCTAATACAATCTTCATCAACACATAAGTACACAACATGAGACACATCAAGTCAAGAACCAATTTATTTGAATTATCTATTTATTTCAAATTCATTTTTTATAATCTAGTGTGATGTACCATTGAAATCACACCTTGACACATTTATTCTTCTCCTATGATCATGGTAACAATTCGTTCTTGTGATCCAATTATAGAATAATAAACATGAGGAAGATAGAAAGTCTTGCACCAAATAAACAAGTTCTTGTATGTGTCCAGTTGATTGTAATCTTCATAGTCATCAAGAGAAAGGTCTTTGAATTTAATAACACCAACTGCACCAACATTGGTCCCAATGATTTTATCATTAATTGCAACCATGTCTAAGTATTTCTTAAGAAAAGAAAAATTAATATTTTTAAAATATAAAAAACATGTGAGGATGATAAATTTCCATGTAATAATTCCCCCCTTTCAATAAAATGAAGGTATACATAAGCCTATTACATATTTTTCGAGTAAAAAACCTCCCATTTTGAATTCAAACTAATGTCATAGTTAAATAGACAGAGAAAATAGTAACCTATTTGGATAAATATGGAATTCCAACTAAGATTTATGGTATTCAAAAACTCATGAGTCTTAGGAAAACATATTTTATGTAAGTGAAAAGGGAACAACTAAAATGATGCACTTTGTATTCAATTATTGTTGATATACATTGGAAATGATAAGGTGCCAACAATTGAAGATTATCGCATTCTTCAGTAATTTTGAGATGTATTTCCTAAATAATTTCGAGCACTACAACTAGAAAGAGAATTTTTTTTCTATCAACATATTACCTAGTACTAAGCCACAATCCAATGTTCCATATAAAATGACCACCATTGACTTCTATGAGTTGAAAGTATAATTGCAAGAGTTGTTAGACAAGGGTCTAATTGGGCCAACTGTGTCACCACGGGGAGCACTAGTAATTTTTGTAAAGATTAAAGATGACACACTTTGCATGTGCATTTACTACAATATGCTTAATAAGGTGGCCATAAAGAATAGATATCCACTGCCTAGGATTAATGACCTCTTTAATCTAATGAAAGGAGTAGCGGTCTTCTCTAAGATTGACTTGAGATCAATATATCTTTAGTTAAGCATTAAGGAATATGGTATTCCAAAAACTACTTTTAGATTCTAATATGGGCATTGTGATTTAACCATACTTCCTTGGGCTCACAAATGTAGTGGAAGCCTTCATGAATTTGATGAATAGTATATTCAAGGAATACTTAGATGACTTTGTCATAGTTTTTATTGATGGCATATAATCTATTTCAAAAATAAAAAGGACTATGAAGAAAATTTGAGAATAGTGTTGTGATGTTTGCATATGCATCAATTCTATGAAAAGGTTTGCAAATGCTCTTTTTACCAAAGGAAGGTGCATTATCTAAGACATATTATTTTAGTTGAAGGGATTTCAATAGACCTATATAATATCAAAGCCATCATGAAATGGCAAAATCCAAGAAATTTTTAAGATTTCCATAGCTTCATAGGTCTAGTAGGTTCTTATAGCATGCCTATGGATTATTTTTCAAACATTATAAATGTAATGCCCGCCAAAATACCCTAAAGAAACTAAACAATAATATACAAATGGAGATATTTTTATTTATTTAACATCTAATAACAACTAATGTAACATATAACGTCTCCATCTTTTTACATTCATTAACCAATTAACCAATATGAACATACATCATTGCTCATTTCATCAAATAACACAAGCTGAAATAACACAACATTAATAATCTTTCTTTAGGGTACTTTAACATCATTACTTAATTCATTTCCACAATAACATACTACACACACGATAGGTATATTTCACCTTCATTAATGCATCATATTATAATTCTTTAACCATGAGATATGAAACCTACAACATTACTTATTCCTCATGATATGCATAATTTCCTTTCTACCAATGCATCTATGTGAATCATTCCTATTTACTAGATCCAATTAACATCTTCTAACATATTCACTTATTAATCTATGAATATTCCTCTTTCAAGATTATTTAACATTCTAACTAGCCTCTAAACATTCTATGAAATAATACAATTAATCCATAAATCAATTCCATTCTATTCTAACTATAATCCACTTTATTTCCATGATTCATAAAATCACATCTCTACAATAGTACAAATATAATATCTCTAAATTCCAATCTCCAACTACAATTCATCTTACAAATACGAGTGCATTAAATACAACATGAACATAGCTCTTTCTACTACAAGAATCCATCTACTATATACAAAGATATTACATTACATACATTCCATCTTATCCATTACATAGATCTGCTACAAGGTACATCCATAGTACATCATGAAGAAGAATCCACATCCATGCAAGAAGAATCCAAGAGAACATCCCAATGGCTAAAAAGCACCAACCTCCCAACCATGTGGAACCAAAGGAACCACCCCCCGTGCTAGGAGACGACACAAGGTCCCAACACACATTCTAAACTTAAGCTGACACCTATAACCAAGGAGACTAACCACACAAGGACTCTCAAGCAAGAACTCACACATACAACAAGAATGAACTCCCAGAGGCATAAAACTCATCAACACATAAATGCATCCAATAAGAATAATCATAAATCATAAAGGGAAAACACATGTAGGAGTGGAGTGTCATCACATGCCATCCTCATAACATAATAACATAATAACACAAGGCACTAGCCTGATGAACATGTGGAGCCATCTCAACCTATGAGAGAATAAGGGAGATTAGCTTACCGTCTTCATGACCTTCTCATGCTTATCCTAAAACATCCTCCCTAGGACTAATTCATGAGGCACAAATCAATTTATCATCTTATTAATTAATCTAACTACCCAACCCATCAATTATTAGGTTATCACTTATTTACAAATCACGGAAAACTCCAATGTGCCCTGGTGGTCTAGGCTTCATGCATCCTTAGAAGGAACCTCATGCAAGCCTATCTCTCATGACCCCGGTCATCACAAGGAAGCCCACTCCTCCTAACATGGCCCAACAATAAATCACAAGAGGCTCTACCAACATAATTACATAAAAATAATACTCAAAGCAGCCAACAACTTCCACACATACTCTTACAACATAAACAAGGCTACAACAACATATACAACATCAATATAGCGAAATGAGCCTCTTGGCTAGCAATAACAAAGACATATCAAGCCATCAAATGCTCCCATCAAATAAAGAATAACATCACAGCAAGGCCTACTCACTTGCTGGTCCAAAACAACATAGAAATCATCTCAATCATCCATGGCCTATCCACATGGAAGAGAATCTAAAATATACACAATAGATAGAGAAAAAAAAAAACTCAAACCATCAAAATGCATCAAAACTGATCAAACCCAAAACTGGGAAATATTAATAGACCTCAAATAAAGCCTCTGGTACAAAAATCAATTCGGAAAAATAACTCAAAAATGACCAGAACTGAGAAAATACAAAACACAGACAGGTTAGTGCTTTTACTTTGCAGGTTAGCGCTTTTGCCAAAAAGAACAACGCTTCTGTCAAGAAGAACAACGCTTATGCATTCCAAAATCGCGCATATGCATCCTAAAACAATGCTTATGGTGCGCAAAGCAGCGCAAATGCAATACAGAACAACGCTTTTGCAGGAACAACACTTTTGCCTAGAACTTATGAAAAACTTAGAAATTTTTTGGGTAAAATAATAAAATCCAGACTCAATGAAAGGGCTCGAAAAACATATGGAAAGAGACACCTAGAAACAAGGAATACATAAGTATAAATGAAATAAATCAACTCAGACTAAAAAATAAGATTAAATCAAATGTCTTCACAAGAGTTTTCACAGAACCAGGAACGACATATACAGGTAATACCAAACTCATATATTTTCCAACAACTATACAAAACCCAAATAATATAATGTTTCCTCCCCAAATATTAACCTTCAACAATATTAAAAACTATAGAATAAATAATATTTCAACCCAATACCCAAAAATGATGCAGACACAATGCATACACAGAGAAGCCATTGAAAACCAAAATGCAAAGTAAAGAACTCCAACCTGCAACTTGAAGTAATGGTTTGAAGCTGAAGAAGAGCTCTCACAAGCCAAACCAAATCCAATCCAAGCTCCAGCCAAATCCAAGAGAGAAGAAATCCAAAACCAAGAAGAAAACTTGTTGGAGAAATTTTCTAGAGAAGAGCCAACCAACCCGAAAAACCTCACAGGAAAGAAAATAAAAAGCAACAATAATCCAAAAACCCTAGCCTCAATTTAGGCCAATCAAAATATTCCATTTTGGAGTATATTTTACCAACCCACCATATAACATAATTTATTCACCCATTTTGAATTTAACCAATGAGAGTGAAGGGTAGGTAAAGTAAATAAAATATACTTATCCAACTAAGTGGAATTGTTTTATTTCTTTATTTAATTTAATGTGTTCATACACCCCACTTAGGAATAAAAGTCAAACTATTAAATAAATATAAGTTGTAAATAAATAAGCCAAATGGGGATTAAAATCAAATAAACCAAAAGCTAATAAAATAAATTAAAGAACCAAATAAATGTAAGATATCAATTAAGATATTAAACCATAGAAAGTCAAATAAATAATTAAATAATCAAATACCCTTAAAGATTAAATCACAAATATTAAACAAATATTAAACAACAATAAAGCTCATCAATCATTAAATAATCATAAAATCAATAAACGTTAATTATCAAATAAATATAAATACCAAATAATTAAATACTCAAAACTTATAAATTAAATACTTTTAAAATAAATGTTGCCAAATATAAAATTACACATCCAGAGCCACAATTACTCTAACATAAACAAGTAAATCAACCGACATAAACTGAACTCGCCGTACCAAAAGACCAAGCTTACTAACTGACGTGGCGAATTATGCCAAGACACTGACTACTCATGGTGAACAACTTAGACCTAGAGTATGTGAGGGGAAACTCATGCCATCTCTGAACCACATAAGCCATTGGAACTAAAGACACGCTCAGACCTGTGAAGCCAGGTGGAGTCGATGTCTAGTACTTGCAAAATCCTGCAACCACAAAACGACAATACCACATATACATGTACATATATAGAACAAGCAAGCGATAGAGAATCACGACAACACATCCCGCTCGCAATGAGTGATGTGGAATCGTCTCTATCACGAGGACAATCAAACAATAGTCAAACACATCTCATAAACATCTCATCATATGTAATCGTGAAGTAGGGTTAGCGTAATCATAATCATCATCAAAACCATGATAAATATAATCTTTTAATAATCCATCACATAGTGAGCATATAAAATCCATCGAGTACATATATCATCAAATCACATGATCAATCATGATAGTACCAACATCCATATAGATAATCAAAATAGCATATGTCCAATAGTGTCTAACATCAATCATAAGTCACTGAGGCACATGAGTAATCATCATCCAAATCATTGGAATATAGTCTAGATAAGTCTATCAAGCATAATATAAAAGTCAAATCTAGTCAAAACAAGTCAAATCAAGGGTGGACACTACAATAAACCCATCACCAATCTATAGAAAAAGGGGCATTTTTTTTTAATAGATATATAAATATGAGCAATAATTTCAATTATTGAAGCAAAAACTTATAACTGCACCGATTTTAATTATATCTGATCCAAATGGTAGGTTCTCTATTATCATTGATGATTTAGGTGAATATTGGGTGGGATATTAATGAAAAATGGGCAACTGTGGTATATGAATCTATTAAATTAAAATCCTATGAATTAAATTATGCACCCTATGACTTAGAGATAGCATTTATTGTTCATTCTCTACAAAAGTGGAGACATTGCCTCATAAGAAGACCTTTTGAACTCAAGATGGGTCACATGGGTCTCAAATACATCTTCATTGAACCCAACCACAATACTCATCAAAAAAGATGATGGTTAGAGTTTTTGAGAGAATATAAATTTGACATTGATTAGATCTATGGAAAGGAAAATAGAGTTGTTGATACAAATAGCAGAAGAAGGAATATTTATATTATCATAACTTTGCTTTCAACTTTTAGGCAATACGTAATTGATCAAATTCAAAATGATGAACACCATATTAGAGTCAAAATAGCTTTAGATGAAAATTCCACTCACCCTCAATTTGAGGGATATAGGGTTGAGGTGGATGGTCTATTAATATTTGAAGGAATATTATATATCCTAGATCAAGCCGGACTAAGGTCTAAAGTCTTGGAGAAGAGTAAGTGCACAGAGATGGGAGTCCAAAAAGTGTCCAACCCACTTTTTGCCCCCCTAGAGACCATAACATGCTCACATTATAATGTGTTTTTGTTATGCTTTAGAGTGATCAAGCCTCAATCTTGGTAAATTCAAACCATAATCAAGTGTGTTATATTGCACTCACATTGTGGTCAATTCCAACCATAATGCAAACATGTTATAGTACACTCATGTTATGGTATTTGACCATAATAAAGTTATAAAACTAAAGAGTGGGGATAGAGGTAGAAATGGGAGGGAGAGAGAGGGAGGGAGGGAGGGAGGTAGAGAGGGGGAGGAAAGGAGGGAGGGAGGTAGGTAGGTAGAGAGGTGAGAGAGATAGATAGGGAGAGGGAGAGGGAAGGAGGTAAAGAGGGGATGGAGTTAGTGAGGTAGAAAGGTGAGAGAGGAAGGGAGGGAGAGGGGAGGGAGGTAGAGAGGTGAAAGAGATAGGGCTCAAACTAGAAAGGGATAAATTTGATAGGAAAAAATCTTATTCACACCAACAATCTAATGGATTTTTAAACTAGAGGTTACACACTATTGACAAGAGGAAGTATAGATTGCACAATTCTAAGCTAATTCACTTTAATGTTGTACTTTTATACTCTAGTGTGATACACAAGAAAAATGATCAAAATAAGTTGTTAGATTTATGCACAAAATATAAAAAAAAGAATTCACACTCACACTCACACCATTCATATATGCAATAGATTCAATATTCTTCTTATAATTATTATAATCTCATGTCGTACATATTCACCAATTCCTTAATACATATACAAGCTTCATATAGTGATCTTGTTGGGACTCAAATTTACATGTCCCTTTTTTCTTAAGTCCCTTCCCCTTGAAGTTGCAATTGCACAATCCTTCATAAATAACCAATCTGAGATAGTTCATAAGGGTCATGAAGTCAATATATGTTATTCGCTATGTGTTTCTCCCATGTCCTTAGTTAGTTATTCATACCTCAAAAATCCATAAATTCACTAAAAATAGGTTTTTTGGAGGCATTCCATCTTATAAAACAACCAAATGGGTATCTATGATTCAAATTTGGGGAGGATTAGAGTCAAAACCCAAATAATTTATGGTCGGTGTATATGGTGAAAATGGATACAAAAATAACAATATTGAAAGGCTAAATGAATTCAACCACAAAACCCTAGCCTAACAACAACAAAGATCCACCATAACATATGAAGATTACCTAAGACAATGCAAATCACCAGAAATCACAAAGATTATACCATCACATGTCCAATAGGGTTTTGATCTCCATTCTTCCTATCTCCATTGATCTTGCTTGATATATTTGCTCTCAGATTTTATGTGCACAAGAGCTCAACAAAGAACGGAATGTGGTTGCAAGTAGGATCGTAGTGTAGCCAATTGATCAAGTTGTTAGGGTTTGATAATGAAGAAGGCATCTCCTTAAATAGAAGACACAATATGAAATGGAGGGATAAGATTGAGAGGTGTAAAAAGGAGGTCGGCTAGGATTAGAGGGTAGGTAAAGGAAATAATAAAATAATGAGAGGGGTAGGTAGTGTATGAATTAAGAGATGAATGACATGTGTCATAGGTAGAAAAGGCTAATGAATTGATTAAATAAATAAAGATTTATTTAATTAATAGAAGAAGTGGGATCAATTAAATAAATAAGATATTTATTTAATTTAGGAAAATGATAATTTAAATAAATAAATGTATTTATTTAAATGAGAAATAAGGCTAGAAGAGGATAAATGAATTAATTAAATAAATAAGGATTTATTTAATTAATAGAAGAATTAAGCTTAGATAATTAAATAAATAAAATATTTATTTAATTAGACATGACAATTTTAGGTGTCTACATTTTGCCCCTCTTTGAGACAATGCGGCTTGTCGCGTTGTTTCAAAGAAGATAAGATGAACTGATACAGAGTTGCCCCAGAATGGGAATGATATGCCCCCTCGAGAGATTGGATGAAAATGTTTGAAAAGATTGCAGACAATCTCTCGATAAGAAAGAAAGGCTAGAATGGATTGACCGGATAAAGTGACAAAGTCACGGGATAACGAAGACTGACTCGGGAAATGAATGCGAGGGCTAGGGCTAGGGTAATCTATAAGATAGACCACGAGGGAAAATACATCCTCATTGTCATCTACACATCCACGAGATTAGAGTGCAAAGAGAGAAAAGAGTAGCAGCAGTCAGTAGCGATGGCTTTCATTCACAGATTCGACTGCGTTCGCCGATTTGAGAGGCCAGCAGAGGCAGGAGAGCTGGTGAGTACCACCAAACCTCCACGTACTTTGACGCATTGGCTTTTGTCATTAATGCATGTCGAATAGAGCAATAAATGCGCCTAGGAATAGTGTACAAAAAAGTGCAAAAATGTGAAATTGCGTCTGCGTCAGTGCCAGGCGCGTCTGTGTCGGACAGGCGCATCTGTGTCGGTGCTAGGCACGTCTGTGTCTGGAACCGCGTTTGTGTTGAATGTGGGTGCGTTTACGTCTTTCAGGGGCGTTTATGTTGCAAAGTCGTGTTTGTGACAAATGTAGGCACGTTTATGTCAAACAGGCGCGTCTGCGTTGTTTAGGCGCGCTTGTGCAGTCAATAGGCGCGTTTGTGAGGTAGAAACGCGTTTATGTCTGAAAATGCAAGGTTTTGGTCTTCTAGGTCAAATCGACAGTTCTGTGATAAACATACTCTGTCGATTGGATAAGCTGCTGAGAGGATACACTCAAGCAGGTCCTCTAGGAAGACTAGGATAGATCAAGGCACTTTGTGATGAACAGTGAGTACCAAGATAGAGTACTTTGTGATGAACAGGGAGTATTAAAATATGAGCAGCACTTTGTGATGAACAGGGAGTGCGAATGTGAGTAACACTTTGTGATGAATAGGGAATGTCACACACGTAGTACTTTGTGATGAACAGGGAGTACCGCTAGGATAGATAGCCTTATGCATTTAGATAAAAAGTAGCATTTTGTGATAAACAGTGAATGCCACTATAACTGACATGATTGATTTGTTTGACTGCAAAAGTATTTGCCGATGCTAGAGTCACGGGAGAGATTCCCGTCCACACAGAGGTTGCGACCGGAGTTGTCTTTTCAGGATAGAGCTGCCATCGAGGAGATGGGTTTGAGACACGTATTGTATGTGCCTGAGTTTCGGGCAAACATGGGTTTGCTGACTGCGCTGGCCGAGAGATGGCATTCAGAGACATGCACATTTCATTTGCCGATGGGTGAGATGACAGTCACCCTTGAGGATGTTAATAGGATTCTGCGGGTGCCGATCGATGGAGAGCTGATTCCATACGATCGCGACGGAGACAGAGAGGCTTTGAGACGGGTGTTTCAGGATCCCAGCCTAGAGATGAGAGCAGGACATGTGGCATGGGATACCATGACTGCGACAGGGTTAGCCTTGCCAGCTGTGATTGGAGGAGCTATCAGTGGGTTCCTATGTCCAGACAGAGCGACACGGGGGTTGGCAGTGGGCTGGGGAGGAACACTGGAGATATTGGTGACGCAGCACACCAGATATGCGTGGGGTCCATGTGTGTTGGCCCACCTATATTATGAGCTTCACCAGTTTGTCTACCATGGATCAGTGGGACTGGGTTGTGGAGTGACACTATTGCAGGTTTGGGCGTACGAGCATCTGCCTATCACGCGACCGATACACTTCAGAGGGAGAGGTCATGGACGGAGCTTTGTTCATCTGTATGACATGATCACTTCTCAGCCTCAGATTGGCAGGCTAGAGCATTGGCGGCAAGTGATAGATGACATTGACATAGTCATCTGGAGGCCGTATCTGGGATGTGAGGAGTGGGAGGATAACGCAGTGGAGCTGCCTTACACCTTCCGGAGCAGGTATTTGATTGGGCGGACGCCCTATATACTGGAGAGGCAGCTAGTGGATAGAGTATGCAGGCAGTATGGCAGGATCCAGAGGATGCCATGAGGCTCGGGTATGTATGCCCGTACAGTTAGGGATCAGGCACAGTTTGGGCCTTTATTGTCATATGATCAGGCAGTCACACAGCTGGCAGAGATGGTGCCCCTACCTTGGGATATGTGGCCGAAGATCGAGGATGCCGGGATGGATGCAGAGTATTCAGCATATTGGGCCGAGCATCCATTCCCTCGACTGACAGATCCAGGAAAGCTACTGGAGGGCGATGGAGGAGGAGATGATGATGAGGATGGTGGGGGTGATGGAGGCCGACGCCGACGCCGACGGAGACGGAGGGGAGTAGTTGGGGAGAGGAGGGTGGCACCTCGGAGAGAGGGTGGACAGGAGGGACAGGCCCAGGTGGTGAGGGGTCGCGGTGGAGTGCCCCTGCAGGTACCAACAGCATAGGGTCCTAGAGCATAGGGACAGAGACAGGGACAGGTGCCAGTATAGGCACAGGGACAGAGACAGGTACAGGGACCTAGGCATGTACCGAGACAGGTACCCATTCAGGCACCAGTACAGGTATAGGGGCAGGTATAGGGGTAGGCACCCGCAGAGGGAGAGCCACAGGCAGAGGCAGAGGGTGGGGATCCAGAGGAGGATGAGCTGATTGAGCTCAGGGAGATCTGCCAGGGCCAGGCAGACGAGATCCAGGAGCTGGAGAGGGAGAGGGACCGACTCAGGATCAGGCTCAGGGATACTGAGCGGGAGAGGGATCAGGCGATTCAGCGCTACACTGAGGCTGAGACAGCGCTGAGGGCAGGGAGGCAAGTGGCGGAGGACACAGGAGCAGGCTACGCATATGTCCTGCGAGCCGGAGAGGAGATCGCCTACTAGAGGGACCTGTATTATGGTGTCGTGCCAGTAGATCAGCGGGCGAGGAGCTTCCATAGACCATCGCGGACAGCGACAGCTACGGGAGGGAGCTGGAGGAGACAGGCATCGAGTGGTGGGGTCATGGATCCTCCACCGCCACCAGATAGGGGGGACAGGCAGGATGATCCTGGAGCGGGTCCTTCTAGGGCTCAGATTCCGTCGAGGCCAGGTGGCTCCGAGGGAGGGAGTTCATCATAGCCATAGAGGGCTCCCTTGTATCAGTATTTGTACCATTTTTTTGTATTGTAGACACCTGCAGGTGATTGTAGCCATATGATTTTTTTGACATCATTATATCATGACACTTTTGATTATATATACGAGAGATGATTCATTTTTGCAGCAGCTATATGCATGTGTACCTGTGTGATGAGATGTTCTTATGTGATGCTTATGATATGGATGCAAATATGTATATGATGCAATGCAATTTTTATTTTTTTATTTTTTTTGTTCTTTTATGTTTTATATGTGTATGCATGATGCAAATGTGAATGTAAGTAATGCAGATGAATATGATAATGCAAATGTAAATTGTGCTAACAGGTGTTGTGTGCAGGATGTGATGCAGTTGTGATATCTATATGTATGTATGAAATGCTTATATGTGGTAATGTAGGTGCAGCTACATGAAATGCAAATATTTTTGGTGTGTCATTATACTCAGTCATGTGATAGCAGGCTACGCAAACTTGAGAAGGATGATGGAAGTCAATCAAGAAAGGGGGGAATGAAAGACAGAAGATATGAAAGTGAAAGAGCTTCTTGTGCGTTATCATCATTGAGCTTTATTATGGAAAAATAGGTTATGACAATCAAGGCATATGTTCGATCCAGAAAGTCATTGTACCTGTTTGCATGGAGATAAGACAGTCACAAACAAGGAATGCCCCAGTTCATACTAGACTCACAGTGTCCTCATATCCTTGGACAAGTCAGAGCATTACTAAGAGACAATCCACAGACAGCAAAAGAAAATGGGTGACGATACCCCATCCTCGCCTTTCTAGTCAAAGACATCCTAGAGATAGAATCTCTAGTCAAAGACATCCCGAAAAAGCTAAAAGACATGTCACCAAAAAAGATGAAATCAAAAGAAAACCAAGAATCGACACCAACATCCACTGTAGTCCTCAAGTTTAGTGTCTCTTGTCACTTGTATAAGTCTTATTTGATTGTGGTCACAATGTTTAATTTCACAGAAAGGATAGATAGCACTGAACCATAATGTTGTCTGAGTCTGTTGAAAGATTTGATTTGTTGAAGCCCATTGTTGCTGCTGTGTCTCATCTGAAACTGACTGAATCCATGAAACTGATACTTTATTGCGGAGAAGATGAAACTTTATTGCGGATCTATGATGCAGATGTTGCTTTATTGCGGATTGTGCGTGAATAGACTGAAGGAAGCTAGAAGAAACTGTACTCCTCGAAACATGTGATGTTCTCATTTCCACACCCATCACTAGACGTGGGATTTGCCTTAGCCACAGATAAGATCTGATTTATTATGGATGGAAAGGGATGTTTATTATGAATGGCTAACCAATCTTGGGTAGATCAATTGACAAGCCATGATGGGAATGGGTAAGTTTGTTATGGACGAATTGGTCGTGAGTGTGTGCAAAGTGAAAGGATGAAAGTGAATCCTGAAGGAGGGAGGAGCAATGTCTATACGCATGGCACTAGTGACCCAGTTTTCACCATGGTACTTGCCCAGGGCGCCACCGAAGTGGTTTTCACCGTTGGACGAAATTATTTCTCTTTACTTTTTTTCTTTTTTTTCAATGTTTTCCGTGTCACAAGGCGCCTGTTTGCCAGGTTTTCACCAAGTAACGATTTTTTTGTTTTATAATTTTTTTGTAGTTTTGAATTTTTTTGATTTTTTTTGTATTTTTGAATTTAGGATATTCTGAAGAGCTATGTGTAGAACCTGCGAAGGTGCATGTTGTTGATAGGATCCTCCAAAGGTTCACCTTCTGTAGTTGAGAGCTGATATGCCCCAGATCCATATGCTGCTGTAATGATGTAAGGACCAAGCCAGTTTGGTTCAAACTTGCCTTTCTTCTCTCTGTCTTGTTGATTCTTGGGATTTTCTCTGAGAACCAAGTCACCTACCTCAAATGTACGAGGCTTGACTTTGTGATTGTAGCTGCGACTCATTCGTTGTTGGTAAGCCTTGAGATGATTAAAAGCAATTTGTCTCCGTTCATCCAACAGTTCTAGTTCTTGTAAGCGAGAGACCCTGTAATCTTCATCAGCGATGATGTTTTGCAAAGAGACCCGTAAAGAAGGTAACTCGACCTCAATAGGCAAGATGGCTTCAGCGTCGTAGACAAGTGAATATGGTGTAGCTCCTGTAGGTGTGCGGACACTTGTGCGGTAGGCCCAAAGTGCAGGATTGAGTTGGATATGCCAGTTACGGCCAGCGTCGTCGACTGTCTTTTTGAGGATTTTAAGAATTGTTTTATTAGACTCCTCAGCTTGGCCATTACCTTGGGGGTAATATGGTGTGGAAAAACGATGGGAAATATGGAAGTGGTCACAGAGTTCACGAACATCCTGATTTTTGAAGGGACGCTCGTTATTAGTAATAATGGAATCAGGAATACCATATCGACAAATGATATAGTTAAGGATGAAGGTAGCAATTTGTTTTCCAGTGACTTGTGTGAGAGGCACGGCTTCAATCCATTTTGTAAAATACTCTGTGGCTGTGATAATGAATTTATGACCATTAAAGGAAGGAGGGTGAATCTTGCCTATGAGATCGAGTCCCCACTAACAAAAGGGCCAAGGAGACGCAAGTGGTTGTAGTTCTTGTGCTGGTGCATGTATGAGGTCTCCATGAATTTGACATTGCTTACATTTCTTGACAAACTGATATGAGTCTTTCTCCATATTGGGCCAGTAATATCCAGTCCTAATGAGTTTCTTGGCCAAGGTAGGACCACTAGCATGCGGACCACATATCCCTTCATGCACTTCACGTAACGCAATCTGAGCTTCGTCGCTTTCTAAACATCTAAGAAGAGTGCCATCTAGACCTCGTCGGTATAGGATATCAGCTAGAATGACATATCGAGAGGATTGGCGAATGAAAGTGCGACATTGGTTGTTTGATAGATCAGGAGGTAAGATATTGTCGCGAAGATATGTGAATATGGAACCATATAACTGGGATTCGGGACCGACAACGCATATCATTTCAGTAGGAGTGATCTCATATGAAGGAACCAACAGATTGTCTACCAGGAACTCATAGCGGATCTCGTTTGGAGGTAAATCAATCAATGAAGCAATTGTAGCCATGGCATCTGCAGCATGATTCTGCTCTCTTGGTATCTGCTCAAAATCTATCTTTGTGAAGTGTTGTTTTAGATCATCCACCATTTGTTTATAAGGCATTAACTTTTCATCTTTTGTTTGATAATCATCAGTTGCTTGACGGATAACAAGTTGGGAATCTCCAAAAACACGAAGTTCCTGGATCTTCCATTGAACTGCAATTCGTAATCCAGTTGTTAATGCCTCATATTCCGCTATATTGTTGGTGCAAGGAAATGATAAGCGGTATGATTTTGGTATAGAATCACCTTGAGGAGTTATAAAGAGAATACCAGCTCCTGCCCCATGTTGTGTGTATGAGCCGTCAAAGTACAGTTGCCATGGCTTTGCCCGTGATATTGTTAAAATGGATTCATCTGGAAATTCTGAATTTAGAGGAACATCATCAATCATGGGAGCATCTGCTAATTGATCCGCGATTGCTTGTCCTTTTATTGCTTTTCTGTCAACATACTCGATGTTGAATTCACTTAGGATCATTACCCACTTGGCCAGTCGCCCAGTAAGTGTAGCTTTGTTGAGAAGGTATTTTAATGGATCAATTCTTCCAACTAACTTAGTTTTATGAGTGAGCATGTAATGTCGTAATTTCTGTGAAGCAAAGACCACGGCGAGACATGCGCGCTCAATTGGTGTGTAGTTTAGCTCGTATCCCACCAATGTGCGACTAATATAGTATACTGCTTTTTCCTTGCCCCCAACAATTTGTTGTGCTAAGAGTGCCCCCAGTGCTGTTGGAGTAGCTGATATGTATAGCAACAAAGGCTGATCTGGAATTGGTGGCATCAAAACTGGCGGATTCAAAAGATAATCTTTGAGCGTCTGAAAAGCTTGTTGACAGTTATCATCCCATTTGAACTTGATATTTTTATGTAGCAGGTGTTGAAAAGGATTACACTTATCTGCAAGTTGTGCTATGAATCTTCATATAGACTGGAGTCTCCCTTGTAAGGATCGAAGTTGACTGATATTTCTGGGTGGCGGCATGTCCAAGATAGCCTTGACTTTTGCTGGATCGGCTTCGATTCCTCTTTTGGACACAATGAATCCTAGGAGCTTCCCGGAGGTTACTCCAAAGACACATTTCTTGGGGTTTAATCTTACCTTGTACTTTTCCAACCGATCAAAGACGACTGAAAGTATGTCCAAATGTGTATCTCTGTCTATTAATTTACCCAAGAGATCATCAACATAATCTTCCACGGTTATGTGCATGAGATCATGAAAAATAGTGGTCATTGCTCTTTGATATGTAGCACCTGCATTTTTCAGCCCAAAGGGCATGACATTCCAACAGAAAGTTCCCCACGGACAAGTGAATGATGTTTTGTGTTGATCCTCAGGTGCAATCCTGATTTGATTATAACCAGAAAATCCATCCATTAATGATAACATTTCATGACCTGTTGTGAGATCAACGATCAAGTCAATATTTGGTAATGGGAAGTCATCTTTCGGACAAGCTTTGTTGATGTCTCTGAAATCTGTACATATTCTGATGCTGCGATCTGGTTTACTGACAGGTACTAAATTGGAGATCCATTCGGGATAATCAATTGGGCGTATGAATCCGACATCCAATAATTTCTCCAGCTCTGCTTTGACTAGTAATGCCACTTGTGGATGCATTTTCCTTAATTTCTGTTTCACTGGCTTTGCCCCCGGTTTGACTATCAAATGATGCATTACCAAATCCGGATCCAGTCCAGGCATATCAGCGTATGACCATGCAAAGTTGATTTGTCGTTCTTTGAAGAAGCTTATGAATTTTGATCTTTCGGACTCTGTTAATGATTGAGCCAGGAATATGTTGTGTGGAACCTCTTCTGTACCAATGTTTGTTTTGATAGTCTCCTCTACCAACATGGATGATTTTTCCTCATATGATGCTGGGAGAATGTCGAGCCTTCCATCTTCGGGTGCCTCAGAGAGGTTTTCGCCCTTAGATACGTCCTTTCTTTTTACTTTTTTGGGATCAGATAGAGCCACAGTGTGGTTTTCGCCATAAGACCCTTGATTTGTTCTTATTTTCACATTTTTGCGACTGGAAGGTCCGACACCCTCACCAAAATATGCTATGTTGTTGAGTTCTATGGTGTATCCTGCTTTGTGGTCCCCAGGGGGAAGATCATCTCGTATGCCAAGATAGTCAAAAATAGCTTCGTCATTTTGAAATGTGTCAAATTGTGTTGGTCCTTCATAATCCCAGTCAATGAGTTGTTGGTGAACAAGGGGAAGGCCTTTAATGTTTTCGGAGTTTGCAGGGCTAAGAGTGAAGATGTGGTTATATTCGGGTATATCGAGGCAATCGTCGAGGTCATCGATGGCACTCTCCTCATCAGTTTCGATCGCAAGCGAATCCAAATTGTCGTTACTAGTAGCGCCTTCCGGGACAGGTGTCCTCATCCTATGTGATTTCGACCTAGAACCTTGAGACGAAAACTGTGCGGAATCCTTATGGGTTGTTTCTTGACCAACTCTGAACTTTTTATAAAACTCCTCTTCTTCTGTGGGTTCATCTGGCTCTCTAAATGTCTTGGTGAGCTCATAGTCACTGGAGGATTTGTCTGAACCCCATTCCCATTCGTTGGAATCTGTGGAATAGCAATCCTCTTGTTGAATTTTGGCAACTTTGATTTGTGATGCCTCTTCTGTCCTTTTAGTGTGGATCTTGGAAGTCAGAAAACCAAGTCCCTTTGAGCGTTCTCTTCTTACAGTCAATTCAGGTTGTAGGGGTTCCATGACGCCTTCTTTGCGTAACCCAAGAGGGCTTTTTCCATCATACCCGAATTTTTGTAGAATCTTGAAGCCTTTGCCATATTTCTCACAGGGTATATTGATCTGATCTTGTGTGTCATCCTCAATGTCTTTATAGAGCATTTTGTATAAATCTTCCTCTTCTAGTTCGCCCCATCTTTGAAAGGTAGTAGGATCCCATTTGAGCATCATGATGAATGTTTGCTTGTTAGGATGTGGCCTTCCATATTCTTTTGGAGAGCTCATGACTTGTCGTAAATACATGGTCTGATTTAAAGTGTATTCTCCCATGCCTTTGTCTTGAAATTTGCCTTTAAGTTCACCTTGTTTTGATGTCGAATGTTTCAATGACTCAGGGTCAATGTATGTCGAAGAAGAAACAGCCTCACGATTACTGGGAATGATGGTCTCCGTATGTGATCTCAGGTTATTGCAATATATGAACGGATTAGGATCGCCGCTAACTGTTACCTCGACTCCATTATGAGGAAACTTAATGCATTGATGATATGTTGATGGGACTGCCCTCATCTCATGAATCTAAGGACGTCCTAGCAATATGTTGTATGTGAGATCCAGATCTAGGACTTGACAAACCACATCCTTTGTGACTGGCCCAATTCTTAGAGGTAAGGTGACTGTACCCTTGGATGAACGCTCTTCATCATCATATGCCTTGATGGTGATTTGATTTGTCGAATTCACAGCTTTATCAGAATATCCCAATTGTTTAATGGTGCTTAATGTACAAATGTTTAGACCAGCTCCTCCATCTATCAGGACTCGCTTTATTCAATGTTTGTGTATGAAGGCTTCAATATGTAATGGTGCATTATGTGGCTGACTTACAGAGGCGTCATCAGCTTCTGTGAATGTAAGGGAATGTGGAATGGAAAGGTATCCCACCATGGCTTGAAACTGGTCCATGTTCAGATCAGTAGGAATGGCAGTGTCTCTCAAGATTTGGTCAAGAATAGCTTTATGAGCGAGGGATATACGTAAGAGCTCAAGGATGGAGATGAGCACAGGTGTCTTCCCTAACTGTTCTACAAGGTCATACTCAGGTTTGGTTGATGAAGAAGCCGTATTTTTAGTGGAGGCACCTGGCAACGTAATCTTACCTCGACGAGTTGTAACATGACATTCAGAGGTAGGTTCGGAAGAAGATCCAACACCTCTTAGAACAATCTTGGGTCTCTGAGGAGGATTCTCAGGATTTTTGTTCTTGATGGTAATAGTAGAGATATGATTGTCCATTGAGATGTGATTGATAGTTGAATCATAGTTGTAAGGTGCTCTAGTATAGTTGGCCTGATCATCTGTGACTTGGGCTTTTCCTTTGTCATGCTTTGGGAATGGTTCCTTAAACATCTCATGTTCTTGATTAGACGAATGTCCCTCAATCTCAATGTCACCTCTATCAATGAGATCTTGCACAATGTTCTTCAGTCGATGACAATTACCAGTTTTATGACCCTTGCTCTTATGAAACTCACAATACTCATCATCATTCCACCAATTTGGTTTGACCTTTGGTTCATATGGAGGAAAATCTGGAACTGTGATCACTTTGTTTGCCACTAGCTTTTTGAAGACTGATTCAAGTGGTTCTCCCAATGGGGTGTACTTCCTTCGTGATCTAGAAGTTGTTTGAGTATTCACTTGATTGTTTGTAGAACTTGATCCTGAAAAGATGAACTTGGGTCTCACTGTATTGGCATCAACAACACCATCATTGACTATGTTCTTGTTTTTATTCCAAAATCTTGGCTTGTCTTTTCCTTTAAAGTCATCTTTGTTTTCCTTGAATATTTTAATGACTCCTTGTTCAATTAAGACCTTTTTTGTTGCTAAGCCCTTTTCAATAACATCCTTGAAGGTGGACAAACAAGCTTTCCTTAGATCATAGCCAATATCCTTGTTAACGTTTTGAGTGAACATTTCTACCATTTGTTTTTGGGGAATTTCACAAGAGCATCTGTTGGCTAGATTTCTCCATCTTTGTAAAAATGACGCAAAAGATTCTCCCTCCTTTTGCTTAGTATTGCACAAAGTAGTGACTGAGATATCTGTCTCAATATTGTAGGAGAAATGTTGAATAAATGCCTCTGCTAAGTCACCCCATGACTTAATACCAGGAGGTAATTGAGAGAACCATTCCATAGCTTGATTGCCTAAGCTTTGCGGGAACAACCTCATCAAGTATGTTTCTTCTGCCGCTACCTCTATGCAAGCTGTGAAAAATTGTCGTATGTGTGCCTTGGGGTCTCCTTTTCCTCTATACTTGTCAAATTTTGGCGTCACAAAGTGTGCAGGGAATGGAGGCATTGGAATGCTCTTATCAAATGGATAAGGACATATGTCTCTCATAGTGTATGTTGGTTTTGGTGTACTCATGTCCTCCATTTTCTTTTGTAAATCTCTGATTTGTTGCTCCAAATTATTCTTAGGTGGCAATCGATTTCTTGTAGCATACCCCATGTTTGGGACACCAATTTGAGGAGGAGCTTGTTGCATGTATGGATGATATTGATCATAGACATGTTCATATGGAGGAGGTTTATATTGATGTGGCATATAGGGAGCACTTGGTATAGCTTCATGTTGAGGAACCCCATATCTATTTTGTGCATATATACCATATTCTATAGGCACGTCATGTTCTATTGTGTTGCCCCCAAATTTGACATGAGGTTTCCTTATGTCCAAATTTTGAGCATGCCTTTGAATGTCCACTTGTTTTGTTTGATCCATAGCTTGAGCATGTGATTGAGCATATCTATCTGCATAAGGCTTCCATAATGGTCTTCGAAGGTAAGTATCATATGTTTGAGCTTGTGTATGTGGGACCTCTGGTTTTTGAAGCAAAGCTGATGGTGATTTAGGTACCATATGCGGTCCTCTATTTCCTCCACTATTGGGTCTCCTTTGATCCATGTTGGAGTGAGTTTGTTGCGAGGGTCAGTTTTCCATAAGTTGAGACATATCAAAGTCATGAGGTATTTTAGCTCCACTTTGTGCCATCATGTGTAAGAAGTATTGTCTATCCCTCTTCATTATCTCTTCAACCAATCTATTGAAATGAGGATTCATTATGGATTCTTCTACATCTACTGATTGTATTGAAAAGTTGTCCACATTGTCATTGTGTGTAGCCTTGTTGTTTGTAGTGTCTGCGTTTTCTACATTTGGAATGTGTCTATAAACATCCACGTCAGGCAGTGTAGTGTGCTCAGGATTGAAAAATAAATCATTGTCATACTCATAAGAACTCATGTTGGTGGACTCCTGAGCTTCTTTAGCTTTTCTCCTAGATTTTTGAAGACGGGTTTCAACCATGAACTAGGTGTTTGACCAAGATGTGTAAGACTAGATGAAAAATGGAAAGAGTATGGAAGACCAAGAGTTGTATGGAGTGTAAATGAATCTGAGGTTTACTTGCAATGTTCAAATTGTAAGACCAAGTATGTACGTAGTAGAGTAGGTACGACTTCCAAAGAGAGGATAGTTTCTCTTGATGAGGTAAGCTGACCTTGACCCTAAGTAAGACCAAATGAGACCCAAAGGTAAGAAACCTTGATGAGGGGCCACTTAGCAAAGTGTAGTTGTATGTAGTATGTTGACAAAGTATGATGAGGACAAGCAAGTGACCTTTTGACTCAAGTTTAGACAAGTATGAATGTAAAATGAGATGTGAAGCAATGATGGACTGTATGAGACCCAGAGACAGGTTGAATGCTAGATGAAACCTGAAGAAACAACCTAGGAAGCTCAAGTATTCCGAAATTGATTTCTTTTGTTTGCTGGACTGTAAAAAATTTCAATCCTGGACACAAATGCTTCTGTATACTTCACAGACGCGATTCCCAGACACAGACTTGTTTCTGATCGACACAGACGCTGCTAGACACACAGACGCTATTATGCCCTTCACAGACGTGCTTAGATTACTCAGACGCGGTTAAAACAGACACAGACGCGTTTCTGTAAACTTCGTGTAATTTTTCCAATCTGTGAAGTTGTTTTGTTGTGACCAAATCCAACTGTTTGACTATTTTTCGTGACAAGAGGACACAATGTTGATGAGGACTCAATGTTTGCAAGTGTTTAGACTCCAAAATGACTCCAAGAAAAGTGTGTTGTTTGATGTAAAAATGTTTTGCATACACTTGAAGACACAAAAGACACAATGTTTTGCTGTTTGGTCTTGATTGTTTGCATGTTTAACATAAGTCAAGCACAATTCTTATGGCTGGCCAAGACAATAGTTGTTGATCCCACATAGGGTTTTACCCCCAAGGCTACGCTATTCAGAGCGGATACTTAGATGATTGACCTCACTGGCTCCACCCTCGGCACTCACTTCTCGAGTCAGCCAAGCATCAGTCCCCATGAAAACTCCCCATGGCGAACTTTGTATCTCTACTAAGAACCGTATGTGTGTGGGCTGCTACCAGAGGTCTGACCTCCTGCCCCAACAACTAGAAGGATTTGGGCCTCTAAAACAAAATGGTGTTAGTAAGGGCATCCGCTCGTGTGGCCATACATGCGACACTTTCAGCTCTGTAAATACAGAAGGCTCCCAACCGGTAGGGGTTACGCCCTACAAATGATCAAATAAATTTGATCAAACGGGTTTATGGGGAGACATAGTGTCAGTATGAACTAATCAGCACACGTTATTCATAGCTTTCACCATGAATACATTTGATTATAGTGGTTCGGATGAGGTGGGTTTTCCTCGCTACCACTTGGGTCGTCCTCTTCTCACTAGTAGTCCTAATGACCACACGGGAAGACAGGCCCTCTAAAGATTAAACAAAAAGAGCCTATTGCTCAAGACACAAAAGACAATGATTCAATTTTAGTGCACCAATGGAAGTGTTTGCTAGTCTATGAAAACAAAGCACACAAAAAAAATTTCAAAACCCTAGCCAAGGACCTGCAACAAAATTTGTTAGTAGTTTGGGTTGTTTCAAATGATCACCCCTTCCTGCAAGCACACAAGTTAGGTAAATTTTAGAAACCCAAAAGACTTTGTGAAAGAGGGGGCTTCAACAAAACGTTTTAGCTTCCAAGACAAGCTGCACAAACTTAGTTAGCTAGATCTGAAAGGGTTAGTCCAAAAATAAACCAGATCTGAAACCCTAAGTACAAAATCCGAAAACCAAATCAATGAAAATTTGAAAATTCTGAAACATTCAAAACATAGACGCTGTTACCCACGACACAGACGTGCCTGTATGACACAGATGTGGTTCTGTGACTCACAGACGTGGTCAAAAATCACAGACGCCCTTCTCGGACACAGACGCGATCAGAAACAACACAGACGCACTTATAAAATACAGACGTTCCTATCTGAAACCTGCAAAATAAATCTTGTCAAAAACACAGACGCGACTCTAGTATCCGCAGACGCTCCTGAAAATCAGAGACGCGATCCGAAAGTCCGCAGACACGGAAAAATCTAAAATGTCGTCGAAAAATGTACGATCTGCAACTTCAAAAACACAAAATCTACAACAAAAAAGGTTAAATGCAAAGGGACAAGAGTCCCACCGGGCGTGCCAAAATGTATATGGTGAAAATGGATACAAAAATAACAATATTGAAAGGCTAAATGAATTCAACCACAAAACCCTAGCCTAACAACAACAAAGATCCACCATAACATATGAAGATTACCTAAGACAATGCAAATCACCAGAAATCACAAAGATTATACCATCACATGTCCAATAGGGTTTTGATCTCCATTCTTCCTATCTCCATTGATCTTGCTTGATATATTTGCTCTCAGATTTTATGTGCACAAGAGCTCAACAAAGAACGGAATGTGGTTGCAAGTAGGATCGTAGTGTAGCCAATTGATCAAGTTGTTAGGGTTTGATAATGAAGAAGGCATCTCCTTAAATAGAAGACACAATATGAAATGTAGGGATAAGATTGAGAGGTGTAAAAAGGAGGTCGGCTAGGATTAGAGGGTACGTAGAGGAAATAATAAAATAATGAGAGGGGTAGGTAGTGTATGAATTAAGAGATGAATGACATGTGTCATAGGTAGAAAAGGCTAATGAATTAATTAAATAAATAAAGATTTATTTAATTAATAGAAGAAGTGGGATCAATTAAATAAATAAGATATTTATTTAATTTAGAAAAATGATAATTTAAATAAATAAATGTATTTATTTAAATGAGAAATAAGGCTAGAAGAGGATAAATGAATTAATTAAATAAATAAGGATTTATTTAATTAATAGAAGAATTAAGCTTAGATAATTAAATAAATAAAATATTTATTTAATTAGACATGACAATTTTAGGTGTCTACAGTCGGTAATAGATTTTTGTGGTTATGTAAAGGGGAAAATTTGATTTGGCAATTCGCAACATAGAAGGGAGAAATCACCAAATCAATTTCGCTTAAAAACCTTTACATTCAAAAGAGGGAAGGGAACCCACTAGATTCAGTCACAAATTAGATAAGGACTAAATACTGAATGGATTGATTAATTATTGTGTGGGTTTTTCCTCTCTTTTGTAAGTTGAAATGTTGAATTAAGGTAAAGTGCTAGAAAATTAAGGTAAAACTGAGAAAACAATGAGATACAGATGCAAGATTTTTGCATGCACTTGGATTTGAGCAGTATAAGCCAAGTTGGATCTGACCCATGAAAAAGCTCCTAAAAAGTTGGGACCATGGCGTGTCACAACAGTCCTTCAAACTTTTTGCACGCCAAAAAGGGTTGATTTGTCTCTATAAATGAAGCTTATTTTGAGGAGTACAACTTTGTACCTGTTTACACAGAAAGAAGGGGAAATAGGTTGGGAATAGGGGCTTGCCTTAGGTCAAACCCTTATTTTGGAATTAACCATGAAATTGAAATAAATGTAATTGAAATGACTAAAAGGAAAGAATCTCCTTTTAATGGAGATGTTGAATTATGCCTGAAAATTGAATGATGATACCTCCTTGTGAAGTTTTGCTTGCCTCCACATGGAATTAGGGTTTCATGAAATAGGATATGAATCTCCACTTCAATGCTTGATCCTTGACTTTATTGTTGCTCCAAGGCTTGAAGGAAGACTAAAAAATGCTCAATTTCTCTTGAATGCTTGATTGCTTGATGTCGTATGTTTTCTCATTCTAATTGATGGATATCAAATGAGAGGGGAAATCCTCTTTATATAATTGCCCATTGAGAAAATTGATTAATTTTCTGACATGACCCGACACAGAGAGGGGATTCCCGCTCATATTTGAAATGTGAAAATGGGTTGAAATGGGCCCAAAAATGAGGGGGACCATGGCATGGTGCCATGGTCCTATTGAGGACAAGGGCGCCACGCTCTAGTCCTACCTTATTTTGGGTTAAGGATCAAGTGCCAAATAAATGCAAAATGTCACAAAGTGATGTAGTATGGAAGGGGCATGAGCATAATCAAGTCCCAAGAAGGCTAAGGGGCGTAAACACTAAAGTGAATACCCAAATGCAGTCAAAATTGCAAAGGGGTGCAATTTTAGGATGCTCCATTTAGCCCCCACTTTAGTAGGAGTATGAAGTCAGTCATACTTTTGGTAAAGTACAAAGGGTTAACATTGAAAATCTTTCACCAAGTCATCAAGGAGGCAAGATACACCAAGCCCCTAGTGGACTTTAGGATCTTACAACTTCATTGATAAGGTAAGGGAAGATCATGAGAAAGAGAAAGAGAGAACCGTGACTACAATCTAGTAAGGTTCTCTTACTATGAGTCATGAAAAGAAAAATACCAAAAATTACAAAGCAAAAGACAAAGTTCACTAAGTAACATTAAGTATCAAGATATGTAAGAGAGAAAATCATTAAGCACATTGTATGCCCCCATGTTAAAGTGATTGTGTACGCCTTATCGGGAGCAATTTCTTTAAGGTAGGATACACCCAAAAAGAAAAACATGTTATCACAATAATAAGCCCCCAAGGGAGGGCAAATCAAAGGATAATTATCATGAAACGCAAAGCGCGAGGTGGTTTCACTTAACTCTGGAGTTAGTATGCTTTTTATGATAACCAATGTATATCATGTTTATATATATGCATAGAATTATTCCCATCCCCCAAAGAAAGGAAACCACTGTGGAAGAAGGGCATGTGTGTCTTTTGAGTCAACATAAGAGAGACCAAAAGAGATCTCAACGCTTTGCATCATCCTCAAGTAGACAACACGGGGGGCAACAAATAGAAGAATTGAGAGACAAAATAGAAGAAGGTCACAAACAAGAAAGAGAAGAGAGAGAGAATCTATGGTGCTAATGAAGCTAATCAAGCATGTCATCCACCCCTGATCTTGCTCATCATTGTTTCGGGAAGGTGGACAACACGCAAGAGGAACGACATCAAGCATAGTAGATGAAGCTATCACAAGTTCCAAACAAGGACCATGCTCTAATGATGAGTCACTTTGTCTTTTACTTGGAGCTAGGATTAATGCTTTTGAAAATTATTTATATAAATCATTGTCAACATCAACATATTCATATTCATCATCAGAAATATTAGGATCAACATTTCATAATTAATAACATTCCCACCTATTTCTTCATCAAGATAAAAAATAGGAGTTCTAATAGGAATAGAACTTAAACCATCATTTGTTTTAAGCATTTTGTGTGTTGGATATTTAGGTTGAACATCTTGGTTAGGAGAAGGTTGAATAAATGAAATTATGTCAATAGTTGGTGTCTTGGGAGAAGAAATGGTTTGGGAATCAAGTTCATGAGCTCTCACACAATGTCTTTGTCATCATTTTCTCGCAGAACAGTTTCATTTAGTTTTAGCTGAAGGATGTGAAGGTTTAGGTTCATCAAGTATAGGCTTCTTTTCTTCTTTTAAGGAAGGAGGCATAGGGGAAGGTCTTTTAGGATGAACAATAGGAGAGGTCGGTTGATTCCCTTTGTAAGATATAGGAGGTGGAACCGCACAATATAGAGGAGGAATAAGAGGTGTAGGAAGGAGACTAGGCCCATCATGAGGATGGGGAATAGGTCTACCCTTAGGAGGAATATTATTTTTATTCTTAGGTTGATTCTTAGGAGGAAGAGCTTTTCTACCTTTCAGAGGAAGAATAGACTCATCCTTAGGAGAAGGAATGGATTCTTCCTTACGAAAAAGAATATCGCTTTCCTTAGGAGGAAGGATAGTCTTATATTTAGGAGAAGAAATAGATTCTTCCTTAGGAAAAAGAATATCTCTATTAGGAGGAAGAATAGAATTATCTGTAAGAAGAGGCATATGATCATCAGGAGGAAGATTAAGTGTTGGATTTCTAGGTTTACTCAAGGATAAAATCATCTCATTTTTCCATTTTTGATATGATTTAAAGAGAGAATCACTTCTAGGTGGAAGAGATTGGAATAGTTCGACAAACATCTTCATGCCTCAATGTAGGTTTATATATGCTATGATTAACAATTATGATTCTATCATCATGAGAAAATTTCAACCACTTATGAACAGTAGAAGAGATCGCTTTCATGGAAGAGAGCCAAAGATGTCCCAACTTCACACGAAATTGATTAGATGTAGGAATGATAGCAAAGACAATATCTAAGCATTTAGTGCCAACATCAATAGGAAGTCTGATAGAACCAATAGAAAGACAAGAGAAGCCATCAAAAACTCTAACAATCACATCAATGTCATCATATATCACTTGATGCAATTGCAAAGTATAAATAAATTCTTCAATTATCACACAAGCTAGACCAATGATCACCCCTTGAGAAGGTATGCCTTTGATTTTCACAGTGATGTAAAGTGGGCCATCAGGTGCTTCAATAGTCTCACTACGATAAAATGCAATGCATAAGTCCTTAGGAGGTTCAATTTTATCTATAAGGTTCACCATATTATTAGATTCAAGGCCAACATCATCGGGAGAAAAGGCAAGATGATTAGTCTCAATCACATTAGTGGAATGGGAAGGTAAAGGATCAGTGAAAATTTGAAGGTTTTGATTAGGAGGAGCTACAAATTTGTTTGCTTTATCATTCACATCAGTCACATATATGGTATTGTTATCACTCAAGTCTTGGATCTAACTTCTCAAGGAATAACACTTTTCAGTGTCATGACTAGGTTGACGATGGTATTAGAAAAAGGCTTTAGAATCAAAAGAAGGTGGTAAAGGATTAGTTGTATCAATTGGTTTGATAGGGGGAAGTTTCAACACATTCCTAAGTAACAATTGCGACATAATACTATGCAAAGATTCATTAAGAGGAGTGAATTATTTTCTGAAGTATTTGGACAAAGGAGGCACACCTGTTGTTGTGGCTGCTACTTGAGTGTTGTTGTTGTCATTGAATTTGATTAATCCCTTATTTGGTTTGAACTTCACAAAAGTTTGTTGAGTACTTTCACTTTTATCACTTTGAGCCATTGAAGAGGATTGTTCCAATTGACTCATGGTAAGCTGATAATTGTGAAGTAATGCGTAAAGAAAGTAAACTCATAAAAGAGAAGTTTATCCCTAATGTCTTTTTGCAAATTAGAAATGAAAATTCTTTGAATATATTGAGAAGGCACAAGAAGATAAACCTGAGAATACAAATGCTTATATCTACCAATAAAATCAGTCACTTTTTCTTTAACGCCTTGTTTATAATGCATCAAATCAGTCAAAGTGATTTTAGGATCAACATTATTGTGAAATTATTGAATAAAAGCATTAGCCAATTGTTGAAAAGAAGTGATAGAATAAGGAGGCAAAGAACAATACCATTGCAAAGTTTTATCCCTTGTGTTCTAGTAAACAATTTAGCCAACAATCTTTGGTAATGAGCAAAGTCACTACACAAAGTTTCAAACGTTTTCACATGAGTCAAGGGATCACCTTTTCCATTATAAATTTCTAATTGAGTACCTTCCACATGTTTAGGAGGGACAACTCGGACAATATCATTGGATAATGGGCTCACTACATCAAATGTGGGCACATTATACTTAGATTGATTCATAGAAGTGATTTGTTGTTGTAAGGAAGACATTGTTTGGGCTAGATTATTGATGGTAGCTTCTATAGAAGGATTGAAATTGGACATGTTGGATTGAGAAGGAGGGGTAACATTTTTGAATGAAGGAGGAGGTTGAGAATAAGGATGGATATTGTTATATGAAGGCGGGGGAACACTATGATAGGTAGGTATGGGAGAGGTGGGTAACAAATGGAAGACTCATAGTAGGAGGAATGAAGGAATTATGATTAGAGGTTTTTCCCTTTTGACTAACACTTGTAGGTATGACATTTTGTGTAGAGTTGTCCACGATGTTGGAGGTAAAAGTGGGAACACTAGCCATAAGGGTAGTCAAAGGAATGGAATGATTAACTTGGCTAGGAGGTTGTGTGTAACCAGGGACTTCAACACAACTCTTCATAGGCATAATATTAGAATCAACAATATGAGAAATACCACACAAGATATTAACACCAAGTTTATCATTTTTAATCATTCTTTTCAATCCTTCAATCAATGGGAGAGCTTCACTTTTTGGGTATTGTTGACTCATCCATTGTTGAATATTTTCAAATTGATTGTTAATCTTCTCCAATTGGTCAATGCAAACCCTAGTTAGTGATTCCTCCACGTCATGAGAATTATCTAAAGAATGAGGATAATGGGGACATTTGTAGGATTTCTAGAACCACCAACATCCTCATGGAATAAGTTATCCAAATTAGGCTCTATTTACTTGGTAATTAAACCTTGGGAATCTTTAATTCTACAACTTCTTGTCATGGAAGACTAATAGTAGTAAAAATCATGCACTAAGGTAGAGAAATTGGAAATTTGAAGTTTGAAATTTTCAAAGTAATTGAATAATGCAAAATTTTAGAAAAATGATTATTCAATTAAATAAGCAAATTAATTGAAAAGAACAACCAAGAATCTTCTTTCTTAGCATAAAGCTAAAATCAAGTGTACACCCACAACTAAGATTTCTAGCCTTTTTAGGCTATTGCTAATTCCATTCCTATGGAAATGTTGCATAGATTTTGGGTTAGATTAATTAATTCATGGTGGAAAGAATAGAAACATGATATCATATTACACCATTTTGTAATTATAAGCCTCACAAAGAATACACTTGGCTTTTATCTTATCTAGCCATGGTATAAAATCTTAATTATAGATGTGCTCTCCACTCCTCAATTACACATGGCAACACACATTCCAAATTATTTGGACATCTATCATTCAGTCAAGGCTTGCTCATTTTGCTTGGTGAATTATATACTTGATTCTTCTTGTTGGTTCTAGATTGATTCATTCAAGTGTCTATAATCTCTATTGCTTCTTTTTAGAAATACTCAACCATCTCTTTTGGTTTTGTCCTAGAGTTCAAGCTACCTAGAATTGGATCCATGTGAATTATTTGAGCCTTTTAGACTTGAGCCCTTCTCTTGGAAGATAATCCTCATGGAAGATTGAGCCAAAATCCTCACTAAATTCACTTAGAAATGACATGCTTTTGGAGTGGAAATCGTATTAAACATTTGGAAAGATAGAAAATTTGCTCTTTTTTATATATTAAATATAAGAAGACTAAATAGAGTACAAATGGTAATCGAAAGAGTTCAAATTGTCAAAAAGACAACAATAGCCATGTCTCAGATTTAACCATCCACCCTACTGCATCTACATACTAAAGCTTTAAACAAAGTATATATTGGTAGATACAAAATAACCAGACTCTCAAGTATGTTGGAACAAGATCATCGTGTAGGACTATAGCATAGAGAATTATACAAAAAGATCAAAAATAAGAGTAACATTTATGAGAGTAATCAAAATAGCCAATCCTTAAGTGTCTATCCATGAGGTCCATCCCATTGGACCCTCCATCCAAATAGCCATTCTAGACTCCTGGACTATGATCAGTACATTTGCTTGGGCTCGGTGGTGTTGTTCCAATTGCCTGCCTTCATTGATCTCCTTGACGCATGCTTCAAGTGCACTCACAAATGGGGATTGTTCATTGTTGAACTTGGTCCAAGTGTATCCATAAGAAATTTCTAAGAGGCAGACTTGCACTGAGCCTTTTCAATGAACCTTTCAAATTTCTCCACTGTAAGCCTCATCACCAACGTAACCTACATGCCAACATTGTAAAATATGAGTCTCCTAAGAGACTCAGTAAGCACTCTATCCCTATTCTGAAACTTAGCCTCATTATAAAATTTTCAAATAGTCTATAGAATTTCACAAGATCAAATAAACCAAAAATAATTAACATCTTTTTTCATGCCTTTGATAAATCAATTAAGAACATCATAGCAGAAGAAACCTTTATCAAAATTAATACCAAACATGCTCCAAACCTCTTTAGCAAAGAGGCAATTAAAGAAAATGTGCATAGTATTTTCAAGAATTATGCAAAGATCACAAATAGTAACATCTCTCTGATGAGCTTAGTAGGCAATCTATGTAGAATAAACAGCCATTTAAAGCATTTATGTTTAGGAGTAATAATAGAATGCCAATAAAATAAAAAAAATTATGCCAACCAACATTAGTATACTGTAGATTCCAAACATAATTCAAATAAAGAATAAGATCATCATTAGTTAACAAAGAGTTGTAATCATTTTTTGTATTGATTTTACTCAGGGGTGACCCATTCACCCATGTGTAGGAGGTAAGCCTGTCCACCCTCAGCACACATGGACTGGATAGGTCCACTCTAAGACAAGCATCTATAATCATAGTATAGGTCCTCCAGTTGGAGGAGGGAATCTAGAATTTCTACATGAGGTCGCACCATAGAATCAAAGCCCCATTGCTGATAATATCATTAAAAGTTCTAATGCCTTTATGAGCCCAATTCCTAGCAGAGTAACCTTTAGTAAGAGCCAATGGCTTATCTTTATGCATAAGGTTCCACCAGATAGATTTCTCACCACGGATAGTATTATCTTTGCTAAGAATCCCATTGTTAGCAATTAGGCATCTGATAAATTCCCAGGCTTTCTAAATAGACTTAAACACTGAGGACCCAGATCGGGACACAAGAAACTTGTCGGCGACCAAGTCATCAAAGGGGAGCACCTTCCAAGTTTTGGCTTGCTTGGGAACAGAGAGTTTAAAATTGTTCCTAACAAGGATCTTCTAGGGTTCTTCACCTTCCAAGGCCCTAAAGATCCATTTAGCGGCTAGAGCAATGCCTTGAAGCTTCAAATCCTTCAGCCCAAGACCATCCATACCCTTCTCTAGAAAACACTAATTCCATCTGATAGAGTGCCATTTTCTTTTCCCTCTACCGTCAGACTAGAGAAAGTTCCTGATGGCCTTTTAAATCTCATTAACCTGATAATTACTAAACATCCAAACTAAAGCATAATACAAACTGTAGGAAGAGAGGATCTTTTGGAAAACTTGAAATATGTCTGCCATGGAGACGTAGAAGTTATTTCATTTATTGAATTTGCCATCCAATTTGCCTTTGATCCATATCCACATCTCTCTCAGGTTGGGGTTAACAACAAATGCAATACCCAAATATCTGACCTATTTAGAGGCTCCACCCCATTGAAATTCAAACTTGGATAACTAGGGGGGGAATCATCCCAGCCCAACAGAATGGATTTGGGGGCAAAAATATTGTCCTTGGAAGCATCACAATTTTTTTTTAACTTACACAACAGGGAAGCAAAATTCTCCTCCTCTAATTGAAGGAAAAAAAAACATTGTCATCGACAAAATTGGACATTCACCAAGTCCATACTATTGGGTAGGGTAATACCTTTCACCCTTGGGGAGAGGGATGAGTCTCTAAGAAGATAAGAGATAGAATCAACAACAATCATAAAGAGAGTCGGGGATAGGGGGAAATCCTGCCTGATGGACTTGCTAAGGGATATTGTAGCACCCCTCCTTGATCAACCTCTTTTTGTATGTTTTGATTTACTTCAGTGACTGTTCAGTGCAACATTATTGTATATTGATTCAGATTATATGCGATGTTATTTCATGCTCTATCTGGATGTATGGTGTATGCTTTTATGTAGTATTTTAGTGCTTATGTTTAATGTTATTTTATGGATCATTATCATGGACTAACACTTTTACCTTATATTGTGATGCATTATTTATATGTTGCGTGTTTGCAAGTGTATTGGGATGCGAGGGGATGATTTTCCTTCACTCACTCCGGTGAGACAGGGAACGCCATGACTCTCCTTCGTTGGTGTGTGTATCGTGTCTGTATATATATGAATATTTGTCTATATGCACGTATGGATTCTTTTGGTGCAGGACATTGCAAGTACTAGTACCGGGTAGGTACGGGGTATCGACTCCACCTGGTTTCACATGTTTGAGCATGCCTTTTATGTCCGATGGGAGTGGAGGAGATAGTTGTTGGACCCTAACTTGACCGCAATTACATTCATGTGAGTCTTGTCAGTCGGTTGTCTTTCCCGTTTGGCCGGTATGCGAGTCATGGTGCTTTGGTTTGGTCATTTACGAGTCGTCATTTGATCATCCTTTGTTTTGCGTGCTTCCATTTATTTAAATGGTTATTTAATTGAATGGATGATGCTATCTTATGTTGGCGTAATTTGTTAATTATTATGCTATGTGATTATTGATTTAATTAATTAATGAGTTGCTAGATTAAATGGTTAAATGGCTTATTTCATTGTGGAAAGTGCATTAATATATTTTGTGGAAGGAAATAAATAATTGCCTAGCCATTTAAATGATAAATGATTATGTTGAAAGAAAGTATTTTTGGAAATAGAAAATAAATAAAGCTTTTCCATTTGACTTTTTCATTTTTAATTGTTGGAAAAGAATTGTTTTGGGAAAAAGGTAAATCTGATTGCTTTTTACTTTTTAAAATATATAAATCTGATTGGATGGAATAACTTTCAACCTAGAAAGTTTAGGTTAAATTATTTTCCATATATGCCTGAAAAATTCACGGGAAGGAGAGGGCAGAAGTTCTAGAGAGAAATTTGGAAAACTATTTTGGAAGGAGGAGTTGGAATTCGAATTGGTTTGCAAGGGTTGGGATTCTTCCTTCATTGTCTTGCTAGTTTGCTTCCAGGTTGGATAATCTATTCTTGTTTTAAATTTAAATTTGAATCTTTCAGTTGCTTCCTGTGTGTTGAAATATGCAAAATTCCTTGTGGTTTCATATGGAATGATGGGAATGGAAGAAAGAATGTTTGTGGTTGTTGGTTTTGTGAATCTCAAATCATATGTTTGCTTATAGGAAAGAATTGGTTCATTTCTCTATCTGTTGTGTGTTTTGTTCTTGAAAATCAATTTCTTGTCTTACCTCTTCTTTTTGGGAAAGAATGAATTAGATTTGGTTTGTTATGTGCATCCTAGTGTCTAAATTTCCAATAATTGCTTAGCTATTACTTCAAATGTGTCTATTTCACCATTTACCTTGCTGGTAAATATCCCTTTGTATTTTGGATTTGGCAGTGTGTGTGTGCCCGTGAAACAACCTGGAAATGAATCGTTTCTTGTGTTAAACGATTTTGTGACTTATTGGTTTTTTTAAATGCTTAAGGAGTAAGAATTTCTATTAATTTGGACTTTACCTTACCCTGTGGCGGACTAGTCCCACCACGCGGTTCGGTAGTGTCTGCTGCCTGCAGGTACCGGTTGGTAGCAGTGCTATTGATCGTTAGCGGCTGCTACCGGCGGTAGCAGCACTACTAGACGGTAGGACTGCTACCGGTTGGTAGCAGTGCTACAAGATGGTAGTGTCTGCTACTGGTCGGTAACAGTACTACTAGCAGGTAGTGCCTGCGGCCTCGGCAACGGCACTGCTGCGGGTTGGTCTCGACCCCCACGTAATCGTGTACCCTAAGTGGTACAAATTCCTATGAGAAATAAAGTTAATTTTTATAAAATGGAATATATTTTGTGAAGTGGTTTTAGTGTTAAATGAAAATGGTGATTTTTCATGTTATTTTTATTATGTAGTTTAATAATTTTTTCTACAGAAATCAAGGCATGAATTAGGGATTCAAATTGGTTAATTTGGATGTATTTTGGAAATAAATTAAATGCTTGTGAGAATTCATGTTTTTATTCGGTTGAGTATTGATGTGAATTTTATCCTTGATGGATTATTGATTTGGAAATTGAATGGATGTGAATGGTAAAAGAGTAAAGTATTTAATTTTCAATCAATAAAGTTGCAAGTGCTTATGATGATTTTCTCAAAGATTGTCTGAGTGCGGACTTAGTGAATTAGTTATCCTTGCAAGTGTATATTGTATTATTTCTGGTTTGTGGTTCATTTGTCCTGTGGTGGCGTATTTGGTACCTTTGACCAAGTGATATATGTTGGCTCTGTTGTCGTAACCATGTAGTGTCTTTGCCTTATGGTTAGCCAAGAGTCAGTATGTCCTTGTTTGACCACTTGTTTCTAAAAGTGGTGTTATGGTTGTCTGCTTTGCCATAGTGTCATCGGGGAGTGACCATGTCTGTTTAGTGTCCTTTGAGAGAGTGGCTTTTGAGCAAGGGTTGCGCCCGAAGTGGTTTAAAGGTTATCCCAACGAAAGTCAGATAATAAGTGATAATCTAATTAATTGATTAGGTGGGTAGTTCATAACATTAATAAAGATATTGTACCTCACGCATAGGTGAGTGCTTGTATTGAGGTTCATAATGTAGTGAGAAGGCTTGTAATGGCAAACCGACCACCTTGTCTTCACGAAAGGCTAGAAGGGTCCGCATGAGACTTAGTTGGAGCCAAAGGTTTGGGAGAAGTTACCAATCTAGAGAGTCGGGACCTATGAGGGCCTACCGAGGTAAGCATTAAGCTATGCAATGACACTCTCTCTTTAGGTTCACTTGTGTTTTGTGAGGTCGAGTCACTTGTGTAATTGTGATGTTGAGTCACCTGGATTATTGTGGAGTCTCTTTGTGGTGTCATGGAGTCGTATTGTTTTGTCGACCATGTCATGCTTTTTCTCTCTTAAGGGTCCTCAGCTATCTCCTAGCACGGTGGGGTGATTCCCTTTTGGGAATTACATGGTCGGGTGGTTGTGCCACTTCCCATCGGATGTTCTTGTTCATATCTTCATGCGAGGATTGGCTTCGCAAGTAATTTTGTGGCTTGTGGCTCATGCATAATCTCATGTTGTAGATTATTATTCTTTGGAGACCTAAGTGGTCATTGTATCATGATCTTTTGTAACCTTGGTATTGGATAAGTTGTATCTTTATATGTTTATTGAGAAGCTATGTATTGGAATAGCAATGTAATCCTATGTATGGGATGTTTTCATCAGTTCCATTATGATATGTGTAAATGCTTATTGAAGTGGAATTATATTACATCCTTTCAATATTTCAATGGTGTAATATGTTATTACATATGGCTTCTTGTGATCATTGAGTTAATGTTGGATTATTGGATTAACCTTAATTGTGGAATTTGTCTTTTGGTTTAAATTCTTCATTGCTAACCCTTAAGGAATTCTGGTGTAAGTCTTATGCTTGTGTTATCATGCATTTTGTGTAAATGCACTTATGATGTTTATACTTTTTAAAAAAAAAATTTGTTTCACCCTTGTTGTGGGTTTTCCTTCGGGGTTCCTGGCGGGGCATTACAGATATATTCTGAGAATGAGATCCATTTATCTCTACTTGAGCCGAGGCATCTTTAAGAAACATATGAAACCATATGACAAAATTATTTAGGAAAACCAAATGACTCCAACATTATAAGCAGAAAGCACCACTCCACCCGATCATAGGCCTTTTCAAAGTCAATAAGAAACATGGCAACATTATGTTTGGTGTCCTTGGCCCAATTCATGGCCTCCCAACTAGTAATAATATTTTCAAGAATATATCTCCCTTTGATAAATCATGTTTGAGTATTGTTGACTAAGTATGGAAGGATTCCTTCTAGTCTAAGAGCCAACATTTTGGCTAAGATCTTATAGGACACATTAAGAAGAGTAATAGGCCTCCAATTCTTGATGAGGGATTTATCCCTATCTTTTGGAATTAGCTTGATGACTCCTCTGTTAATCTCAGCACCCAGTGTCTCGGCTTCCATAGCTTGAAGGTATACCTAAAACAGGTCTTTAACAATCCACTCTATGTTCACTTTGTAGAATTCAACAGGAAGGCCATCTAGCCTAGGAGCTTTGCCATTGCTAATACAATTAATGGCATTCCTGATCTCCTCAAGGGTGAAAGGATTACTGAGCATGTCTAGAAACCTTCTTAGGGATGAGTGCTCTGCATTGATCAAGAGCAACCTCGTTAAGAGAGGAGTCACAATTTGAAGTAAAAATCTTTTCATAGTAAAGGAGAAAGGCCTTTTTAATATCTTCCATGTCTGTCAACTCACTGCCATCCTCCCAAATTCCATCCACTCTTTCCTTGAACTCTTTTTGTATGAGCATACTAAAGAAGAATTTTGAACCCTTATCACGGAATTGCATCTAGTTAATTCTGGCCTTGACTTTGGCTCCTTAAGCTTTCTTATGTTGAATATTCCTAAGCTTATCTTGGGTATGGGAGACTGCCAAAGACAGATCAATATTGTGTGGATCGTCATGAACAAGAGCTTCCTGAGATAGAAGTTTGTCTGTGAGTTCTCTCTCTACTCTTCTTCCATCTTTGGCAAGTTTGGTGCCCAAAGTTTGGCAAAGGGCTCTCCAACTTCCAACATTCTTGTTCCAGTTGCAAATGGTTGATGATTTGTGTTGGCTCCACTTATTAATTTGTCTGATAATATACAAAGCATTATCGATGTCTTGACTTTGCAATATCTTAATGTTGAGCATAAAATTATTTGGTCTCCTAATAGGAGGGGCCAAAAAAGAATTTATAGAAATATGGGCCATAATGGGATGATTATCCAAGAGATTAAATGGGATTTACTTTGATAGTGCTCCCCATATTATCCTGATTGAAGGAACATGCAGAGGAATTGGCATAGAAGCAATCTAATATGGAGTAGATTATCTTGGTTCCTTGTTGAGCATTGCACCAAGTGAACCAAATGCTATTATAATATGTTTTCCTCCCTTCCAATGGGTCAAAGAGATGCAGTTTAAATTTCATCATGTCCCAATATAGATTTTCACCACTTTTCCATTCCATATTCAGACCACCACTTTTGTCCTCCGACTTTTCAATCATATTAAAATCCCTGCCTAGCATCCAAGGCACGTCAGGGAGGTAAGTCATCCACTTCCAGATAACAATACTATCTCTATAAACATTAGGGGCATAAATAAAGCATTGCCCACTTTAAATCCTTCCAACTCAAACATAACCCAAGAAATTTTGTTACAAGGGGAAGAGCCACTATCAGAAACCTTACATGCCTATTTCCTACTCACCATAATAATAGCACCTCCTCTTCCCTTATCATGTTTAGTGGAAAAATGTAAAGCATCCTTTCAGATGAACCTGAGGTTGACTTCTAGAATTTTTTTTGATGCTTTCACTTCTTGCAAAAGAAGAATGTCCAAATTCTTGTGTTGGTTGAGAAACCTTCTAATAAAATGTTTTTTGTTAGGGGACTCTAGTCCCCTAAAGTTCCAAGAGATGAATTTCAAATCCATACCACACATTAAGTAGAGGGGTCTTTGGCATTTTTAAAATTGATGAAGCATTTGGGAAGCTCATCTCTATTATCTTCTCTCTTCGGGAGGGGAGAGACCTTCTTCTTGCCCAAAGGCCTTCCCCTCTTTCTTCTAACCTTGGTGAAAGGGCCCTCTCCATCAATGTTTAAAATATATCCATCTTCTCTGTTCATGGACTTAGGAAAATTTCATTAGTTTGGATGCTCCTCATTGATGACAAGCTCACCGGCTAAGGATAACTAATTCCCATCAGAATCCTCAAACAAAGTATTAGTCCTAGTAAGGTCATAATTGGAAGTGTTTTGAGTTTGGGAGATACTAAAGGCCTGTTTGCTAACATTGGGATCCACTTTGATAACCTCAATACTGGCAACGTCAAGATCACAAACAATGGGATGAGATTTAGAAATGAGGGGTATATTGCTATTATCATGTGGTTCTCCTTAATATTAGGAGAATTTTGATTGTCAACTTGGTCATCAACACAAATAGAATTATTTCCTTTATTATGATTATGATTATCAAAATCCTCGTCCATTTTATCATTAGAAATGGTTTTGTTCTCAATATCCTTGATCATAGATTTAGCAAGGGAGTGTTTATAATTAGAGGCATTATCCATGGGTAGTTGGTCAAACATATTATCAACAACCATAGGGTTAACAAAATTCCTTAACTTATCAAGATCAAGTTGTTGAGCATTTTTCCTCCTCATCTTGCCAACCTTAGGATGAGGAGGAACGTGGTTATTCTTGTTATCCCTCATCTGAGAGAGAGATGTCAATAGCTGAGTGTGGGGGAGGATCAACATTAAATTTCCCAAAAGTCATAGCCTCATCAAAAGGAGGCGAAATGTCAGAGGGCTTGTGCATTGCCTCTGAAACATTATTTCTTAGAACATTTAATTATTGGTATCTTCATCAGAAGTGACTTTAGAAGCAAGGTTCGGTCTATGTTTAGCAAGAATAGCACAATTCCTTCAAACATGCCCTTCATGCCTACAAAGGAAGCAAACATTAATTTCGACTAAAACTTCAATAAGGCAGTACACAGGATCATCATCCACCATAATTTCTAGAGTTTTAGGTATATCTTTCCCCAGGTCTAGGGTTATGAGAACCTGAGCATCAAGATGGGGAACCAAAGAGTGGGAATCATCAACCCTAATGAACCTGCCCACAGGTTCAAGCAATTGCATAATGAATTTCCAAAATAGAGGGGGGAGATTCTTAATAATGTTGACGAGAGACACTGTATCGGTAGAGATTTGTGCATGAGAAATGTTTTTGGGTTGTCATTGATGGCAACTCAGATCAAATATTATATCTCATATATGCAGATTTGTTCTATCAGAAGTTTGGGAAGTTTTGATATTCATTTATGCTTAAGTCTAGAAGGTGGAATGCAGAGTATGGATACATTGTGCAGATATCCATTTTGGTTGCATAGTTTTGGTTGCAGTGAAAGAGTTAGATGGTTAGATGTTTGAGGTATCTTGATTCACAATCCTAGCCTCCGGTATTGACTCTCATGCAAGTTAGAAGATCCAATAATCGGTAATTCAAGAAGAACAGAGTTATTTTGGTGTAACGTGTTATGCAAAATCTTTGGGATGATTTCACTGATTGGTTTTGAGTTCAAGGTAGTTGAGCCGACATGTGGGAAGCTTGTTATAAATTTGTTTGGCTCCACATATGGATTGGTAATTAGATTGAGCCAACTTATGGTTACACATTTCATGTTGCGTGTTATGCGATTTTTGGAAGCCGACATGGGAATTGATTTATTTTGTTGGTGCAGATATATAATACTGATTCATTTGAGCATTTTGTGATATGATGTGAGTGAGAAAAGATTATATGAGTGACTCTGTAAATTTTTGTGTGTGTAATTGAAAGTTTTTGTGCTCCGGTATATGATAGAGCAACAAAACATAGCAGAGAGACAAAACAGTGGCAGAAGACTAATTACGCTTAACCAGAACTAATTTTTGGCATATGTAGATGCTACTATTCAGTCCAGACATTATTATTATCCTTTATAATCACTTGTAAGGCAATGAGCCTTCCTTAGGGTTGTAGCCCTCTTTTGTAATTAAGCAGCGAGCTCTAGGCAGTGTGCCTAAATGCATGTGCATTCCCCTCTTGTAATATTATTATACTCTTGATCATAATATTATAATATTGTGGGTTCCAATCCCATTGTGGTTTTTCCCTTTTCGGGTTTCCACGTAAAAATTATGGTGTTATGGTTTTGTGGTTATTTACTTTGAGTTTCTGCTCTTTACTTTTATTCATTTGTATCCAGTGGTTAAAGAATTCATTTAAGAAATTTATTAAATGCAAAACATTGATTCACCCCCCCTCTCATTGTTCATTGATTCCAACAAATAACCACCCATCTAGGGTAGGAAAGGGCGAGGATTTCATCATTAACCTCTTTGGGGGACCATTTAATAGCCCTAAATGTGCATTTGCCAATCGACCAAAACTGTTTATTAACAACTTGTTCCTATGATTTAGAATCTCTAAAGAAAATTATAAAAACTCTTTTGAATCATATGGAAAAAAAGAAAAGTGAAGACCTAGTTTTTAAATCCAAACATTTTTTAGCCATTCATCCATAAACTTGTGGGTTGGACAGTTGGTTATGTCCATGGCCACCAAGAAAATAGCAATATTTGTAAGTCTAGTTTTCTCACTGCTAATTGCATTAAGCATTTCAAAATTAGGAGTCACAGAGAGGGTAAAATCAGAGGGGGTAGGGTTCTTACCTTCTCCTCCTTCGACCCCATCAATACCTGTTGTATATACCTAAAAATGGTCTGAAGATAGTTGATTAAATACGCAGTTATTTGATTAATTCCCCTTCCCAATTAATTGAATTCACAAGCAATTTAATTAATTTCTCTATTCATCTACTAGTAAATAAATCTAAATGATTTATTTATATAGTTCATCTCATATCCCCCTTTGATTAATTAATTCTAAATTAATTAATGTCTCCCCATAGTAATCAATTCTTCTAATCCCTAATTAAGATTAACAAATTTAAGTTTGTTGAGATTAATTGTCATTTTCCCATTATTTGAATTTCTAAATTCAAATGAGCACATGGCTCCTAACTTTAACCACCTAACCTAACCATCCCCTAACTTAACCCATTCAATCTAATCTTGGGTCTAACTAACCCTATCCTATCTTGCACATTCTAACCTCCTTATCCTAACCTCCCATGGTGTGGATATTCTATTCTTAAGACACATGGCATTTTTGCCACTTGTCTCCTCCCTTGGACACTTGCCCTCTCATGAGCAAGGCTCCTTGACACTTATCACCATAGAGATGACAAGTGTCCCTTCATCCAACCTCTTCTCCAACTTCTTCAATCTCGGCCCTTGATATCTTCAGATCAAATCTGGACCATCGATTCCTACCACCTCAACTTTGGCCTTGGAATTCCTATAAATATCCCCCATTTTGGAGCAATAAGCATCCCATCTCATATCAATTTAGGCATCATTACTATAGGCAATTTACATTTCAATTATCTAGTAATTAGATTTTGGATTAATCATAGCATGCTAATCTAGTTTCTTAAATCATGCATTTCATATCATCTCCATAGTCAATCATGATCAAATAGCTACTCAACTCTTGAGTTGCCACTTTGGAGGTCATTGCTCCACTGAGAGCCCATCAATCGAACACCTTCAAGGTCCTCAAGAATAGAGGAAAATGGGACATTTCAAGGAAGGCTTATGGTTTGCATTTCTAATCTCGTTTTCAATTAAGCTTTTCAATTACATTTTATTGTCTCATTATATGTGTATGCCTCGTATATACCACATTTTTAGCATCACACCTGTGAGGGCTTTCGAAGCCCTAGTTTTGAACTTGGTTGCGTCAGCAATCGACAAAGGGTCGAGGTCAAGGAGAGCAAATTTAAAAGATTTGGAAGTATCCATACCCTCGATAGGAGGGCCACCATTTGACTCGCTTGCCATCAAATACCCGACGTCTGAAGAAACACATAGACAACCACCACACGTAGGAAGGATAGCAATCGACAACAAAAATAAATGAAAAACAATAAATGTAGCGACAAGAAGAAAAAAAGCTAGAGGGCTTACCTACGTGGAGGAGGTCGAACACACTCCTCCACATTACAAGATCGAGAACCCCTCCACACAACATGAAACCTTGAAAACCGACCCTAGTTGCAAAGCGCTCCTCCTCTGATTCTTCAAGATTTCAAAACTCAAATATCTCCAATGCTTTTTCTTGTAAAATCCTCAACAATGTTTATTGTTGGACCAAAATTTTTCTCTTTTATAGATTTACTATTGGCAATAATTTTATCCATGTATTCTAAATCCATGGTATGTTCCAATGTGTTAATGTATATACGAGTGCAAACTAATAAAGTTGCACTTGAAGCAACTCACCTCCCAATGCTTCTTGGTCACTAAGAGAATGTGTCTTGTATGGTTGTCGTAATACCATCAAACTCCCTTCCTCCTACTAGCTATAGGCAACCCCCTCCATGAGAGCATCAACATGGAAAAAGTCAAATTGTTTATGAGCACGATGGATCTCATATTACACAATGCAAAGCTCACAACCAAAGTGTTCATGGTTGGTCTCATTCTTCTACACAACACTCAACTTCTCCATAATGTTACAATAGAGAGGCACCAAGATGACCAAATAGTGGTAAGTTACCTTACTTTGCTTATGATATATTTCCTCTCAAGATTTTCTAGTTAGCTGCTCAAGGAAGTGCAAATTGTTGAGGATCAATTTGGTGATGGTACTCAATAGGTTAGGAGTCAATTCCCAATGCTAAGAATAACTTGAATGTGTGGAAATCAAATGATTATGACTTGACTCCTACTATAGGGTCTATAAGCTTAGTAATTGTTTTCTATCTAGTTTTGTTATTTTATGTTTAAGATCACCTTACCTAAATTTCAGAGTGTGACCACCTTCACTCATTTTTTTAAATTTATTATAGTGTATTTTTAAAGATTTTTGTAGTTAATGCTAATGCCTATTTCATCAAAAATAAAAAATAAAGTAGAACACAACAAAATATTTTCGATGTCCATGAGGTTAAAGACAATCTATTGAACAACAAACCTAACATTTTTTTCTTTCTGAATTGTTGATATTTTGCTACTTAATTTGATAATGAACTCTCTCAAATTTGAACCACCTCTCCATTGAACAAATCTTGTAATGAAGAAGTTACCACTAAATTACTTGTGTATTTGACCCGGATGTCATTATAAGCTTTATATTTCAAAATAAAGTGTTTTTTTTCATTACCCTAATACAAAACCCATAAATTTTATATTTCAATACCTTTTTTAACCTTTTCCATCTACCTATTTCTAATTGACAATTATGTGAATTAATCCTTAATTGAACTTTAAAAATATTTGCTTTCCAAGACATATTAGCCTATAATAGACACTAGAGCTTTTATTGATAATTAACACACATTGAATTTATCCAAGTAATACGTTTTCTTCTTCTAGCGCCTTATCTCACATGGCAGGATTTGAACAGGGCTATGGCTCATCAGCCACTGATCCAAACTTACATTATTATTCAGCAAGCTAATCTTTTTAACATCATAGATTGTGGAAATGAAAACCTCAAATAATCTTTTTGATAATTTATCAATCAACCATACAAATATGTATTCAAATAATAAAATTGTGAAGTAACACGCTACATCGAGGCGGCTAATTTGCGAAGAAACAGAAACTGCATGCAAATGATCCATGTTTTCGCTTGTCATGGTAAAATATGTTTTTACTTTCTAAAATAATTATGTAAGTGCAATTGTTTTAGGGTTCCAATGGATTTATCTTTGCATTTATATTTTTATGGAACAATTTTAAGGATTTATGTGGGTTTTAATAACTAGTTGCATTGGTTGGGCAAGCAAATGAGTGTTGAAGGATATCTGATCTTGTTGCTTCTTTAGGTATCTAAGATCTGTGCCATTTTTCTTTGTAACCCTGCGAACACCACACATTCATTTTTATTTGTTTTTTTAATCCAATTCTGCTTGCAAAACTTGAGTAAAGACTTATTTGTAAAAAAACTATATGACAGATGTTTAACGAATTCCCATTGGTCTATAACGTTGATTTTGTGGAAAGGCGTCTAGGATACTTTGGATCCCTATATCAATGTTGAGGCAATTTTAAGCTCCTTATATGATATTTCTTAACCTTTATCAATGTAGTGCCACTTTTGTGGCTCCATTTGCTGCTTTTAATAGACTTTTCGTTTTTGGACAGCTGTTTGGGTTGATTGTTGAAAGAAAGAAACTTCTGGTAAAAATTGTGTAAATAGTTTTGAAGAAAATTGATATTTAATCTTTGGTTTGAGGGCAATTAGTTTGTGGGATCAAATATACAAGTGAGGCTCAAGTTCAAAATCTAGTTTTAATATGTGGGATGCTTGAAATTGGCTTATTTCATAAGCTTTACAATGTCAATATTGCATTGAGATCCTCTTTAATGAAGCATAGAGTAATGGCATTTTTTTCAGATACACTTTTGTGGCCCATAATAGTGTAGGAGCATCCTTGGGTTGGCACAATCGTGCGTCATCCAAAAGTAATTGGTTGGTCTCATATGTAAGTTTAATTTGTGCGCATCCTATGTCGTTGCAGTTTGTCGTACATTGGCTTAATTGTGCATGTTTCATATTGTGTTGGGCAGCTTGTGCCTTGTGCACATTGTTATCTATTGGTGCATTCCCATGCATCATTGCCAAGAAAAAGCTTCTTTGCATTGAAGACCTGCTGATCATTGATTTTGTGCAACCCATTCCTAGTATGCGCAATCTATTGAGATCAATCAATGTCAAATGCTAGGTGTTGATCATTCTGTTGGATTGTCAAATGATGTGATTAAATCCTATGGTGATGCCTTAATTCTTGAAGGCCGGAAGAATGTCACTTAGAATTTATCAAGGAAAGGCTGAATTGTACTCTATCAAATGGCTTGTTGTTGATCAAGTTGCTTTTTGATAGCACATTTATTTTGGCGACCAACTTCTGTCTGACATGACAACACATGTGGCAATTGTTATTTGTAGTGAAGTTTTGGTCTTTTGAAGGGGTTTTTTTAGAAGGTTGGGAAATTTGAGTTTTGGGTAGACTTTTTGAACTTGTAAATAATTGCAGAGAGTTTGCACATTTCTCCTAGGGATTGGGTAGCATAGCTTAGGGTTCCATATATTGGTGGCCTTTTCATAATCTTTCACTACTTTTACAATTTTATTTGGCTTCATTTGTTTCTTTTGCTTTCTTCTTCATTTGCTTGTGATGTGTGCTTTGTTTGTGCCTACCAGACAGATGTACAATCAACCCACTAATGACAGTTGCACCAATTCAATATCAAAGCTTAGCGTTTGAGGCCTAGAGGTGAACTCGTGAGAGTTTAATTGATGAAGCGCTTGTACATAGTGTGTTGCACTATAAGTGAATCAAAGGAGATGGCTCATAGACCAAGAAGAAAAGAAGCAAGGAACCAACCACTAGCTTGTGTTTCAGACCTAGTTGATGCAATAGAAGCCATTCAAGCTTCGCTTAAGGTCATTGAGATTGCATAGAGGAGTCTTGTGGCAATAGAGGACATCAATGATGATGAAAGAGGTTGTGTTGTGCTAGGAGGTGTCATTAATGCAAATGACTTTGTGGACATCACGATGGATGAAAGATTCACTAATTCCTTGTTGAAGGTTGGAAGCAAGTCGAGGATTGATTTCCCATGCTATGTTGGAAGCTTAAATCTAGAAGAGCTTATTGATTGGATTATTGAGTAGGAGAGATACTTTGAGTTTGAAAACATTGAGGACACACATAGTCAAACATGGTGCCATAAAGTTGGAGGGCATGTTGCTCTATGGTGGAACTTGATCTAGAAACACCATGTGCAAGAGAAGCACAATATCTCATAGTGGGATTGCATGATGCCTAAGTGGAAGAGGAAGTTTTTGCCAAGCATGCATTGGAATTGCACAAGCAGCTCCATAACCTATGCCAATGAGAGATATTGGTGAAAGAGTACATGAAGGAGTTCTATAGACTTAGCATTCACACTATTCATGTGGAAGATGACATTGAGAAAGTGTTGCGGTATGTAAATGGAATGTGCATCTTTGTTCAAGATCAAATGTGCATAATAACCATTTAGTTTATAAAGGAACTCTACCAACTTTCATGTAAGGTGGAGTAGTCTTGTAGACAACAAAGTGCGTGTAGTAGTGGTAACAACAAGGATAGGAAGAGAAATTAGAGTGCAAGAAGAGATAGCTTTTCACATAGAGAGAACATAAAAACCAATAGCATTCCATTGAGTACATAGCCTGAGAAAATCTTCAATTGAGGTGGAGATAGAAGTCATAGATGTAGAAAAGGCTTTGGTGGGATTCGCTTCAGATATGGGCAAACAAGTCATCATACATAGAGTCTCTTCGTTTTAAAAGGGACAACAATACATAGTGTAGGGCAATGTCAAGTTGCCTTCCACATTGGAGGATATGCAAATCAGGTATGGTGTGATGTGATCTCAATGGATGTTTGTAATGTGTTACTAAGAACATTGTGGCAGTACAATTGATGCACTATCAATGGTGGGTAGAAGAATAATACCTTCATCATTAGATAGGATGGGAAGAAGTTCAAGTTACTTCCCTATAAGCATGAAAGGAGTCTACATAGAAGGGAAACATGTTGTTACTAGAAAAAGAGTTTCTAAAAAAAGTGGGAGATTTGCAGGACTGCTATGTGCTAGCAGTGCAACCCACACAAAAGGAATAGATGGAGCTGCATAAATTTGAGGAGCCAGAAGTTGTGTTTATTTAGGAGTTTGCATCTGTGATTGGCGAAGGACTGTAGATGGATTGTCACCAATATGCAACATGTCACATTGACTAGATCTAATTCTAGGTACTATTTTGACAAGGCATCACACAAAATGAGTCTTGACATGAGTGTAGATTTGAACAAGTAGGTTGAAGAATTGCTAAAACGAGGTCTAAGGGAAAGTTTGAGTCCTTGCCTAGTGCCTCCAATACTTATGATAGAGAAGGAGAATGGAGGATGTGCACAAATTTTTTCATGATCAATAAGATCGCCATCAAGTACAGGTTTCCATTCTAGTGCATGGATAACTCGAAGGATTGCTTGGAGCATGCTATTTCTCCAAGATAAACCTCTAGACTGGATATCAACAAATCAAGATCAAGGAAGGAGATGAATGGAAGACCACATTTAGAAAAAAACAAGGCTTGTGTGAATAGATGGTGATACCATTCCGGCTAATGAATGCCCCAAGCATATTCATGTGCCCAATAAATGAAATTTTGAAGCCATTTTTGAACAAATTTGTGGTTGTTTTTTATTATGACATGTTTGCATTCTGCAAGACAAGGGAGGAGCATCTTGTGCATATGCAACATGAATTGGTGCAAGTAAGGAGAGGACTTGCACATAAACTTGAATAAGTGGAGTTTCATGAAGGAGAAGCTAACATTGTGGTTGTTTATTTTAATGACATTTTGGTGTTTAACAAGATGAGGGAGGAGCATCTTGTGCACTCGCAACATGTGTTGGTGCAATCAAGGAGAGTCCTTGTTTATGAACTTTAAGAAGTGCAACTTCATGAAGAAGAAGCTAATATACTTGGGATTTGTGATATCTCAAGGTGGATTGCAAATGGATCATGAGGAGGTCCTCACTATTGTCGAGTGGCTTGAACCAAGAAGTGTGACAAAGGCTAGAAGTTTCCATGGGTTGATAAGCTTCTAAAGCTTGCTAGGGAACTTAAGTGGCATTGTGCATCTTTGATGCATTGCATGTGGAATAGTGGGTTTGAGTGGATGATTCCTGCTCCCAAGAGTTTTGTATTCTTGAAGGTGGTGACAAAGGAACCTATGTTAGCACTTCCAAAATTTGGAAAGGTATTATGAGTTGGATACAATGCTAACAAAATGACAATTGGTGTTATTTTGAGTTAGGAGGGTAGATTAATTGCATATTTCAATGAGAAGCTAAATGAGGCTAGACATCAATGTTTTGTCTATGACTAGGAATTCTATGCCATAGTCCAAGCTTTGTGCAAGTAGAAGAATTACTTGTTGAGTTGCTGCTATGCATAGGCTACCAAGTTCTAAATTTCATCAATGGTGAGGAGAATCTCAACTAGAGGAACACAAGGTGGGTAGAATATCTATAGAGTCACTCTTTTGTTTTGAAGCACTTGTTGCAAGGTATGTTCCCCTGGTCTCCTTGTGTTGTGCAGTGCAACGCTCAGGTTTGTGACATGGCTCAATCACCTCTTGTGGATTTTATAAGTCTAATGATTGTAACAGGCATTAATAGGTTGATCTTTTGGTGCAACAACAACCGTACTTCTAACAAGTAGTATCAGAGCCTAAGTCACAGGTTCAAACCCCCTCACTTGTGTTGTGGGGGATTGTTGCAAGGTGTGCACCCTTGGTCTCCTTGTGTTGTGTAGCACAACGCTTGGGTTTGTGGCATGTCTTAACCACCTCCAGTGGATTCTATAAGTCTAGTGGTTGTATCAGGCATTAACAGGTCAATATTTTGGTGCAACGACAATCGTACTTCTAACAGCACCATGTAGGCAATACCAATGTAGACACCTTGAGTAGGAGGTAAATTTTATTGTCCAAAATCATGGTTCTAGTGGGCTTGGAGGTGATGAAGGATTTTGTAATGCCCCCTACCTGATTTATTTCAATATGCTAAAATTAATTGATATTATTCAATTAATTTAATTACAAGTGCTTATTTATTTTCCTCATTAGATGATTAATTTCATTGTTCATGGTTCTTAATATAGATATCAGACCTTGCTACTACTTCAGTTTTAAGGGAGAAGGGTTTATGTATATTACCAAAGCACTTAGAGACCAAATACAATAGGTTCCCTCAAAGTTTACAGATCCAAGCCCTTACCTATCTTGGGTCTATTCCCTCAAGGCTTATGGGTCGCTGATCCCCACCCTATCTTGGGACTTAACCTATTGCTTGGATTTAGATTGCCCCTCTTTGGAACATCTCATTCCCATCTTCTTAAATAATAATAGTAATAACATGATTTAGACTATAAGTATACTAATTTCTTATGCATTATGAATATATATATGAAATTCAGTATGATTGTCATACATATTGCAATCTATATTAATATTACTACTAAATTCTGCATAACAACATTATCAATCTTCGTATATTAAGCATACATATTCAGCACATCCCCATGCATACCGCCAAGAGCAAAGATGCTACTGCCTATAACTTAATAACAGTTCTGATTTGATCCAATCCATGGTGATGTTGTTGGATCTTTTGATTCCTTTCCTTCATATCTCTCAATGTGAGGGAGAGGTCACACCTCTTCATCATGCATGCCCTTTGGCAAGAGACCCACCCTTTCACCATTATCACTTTTTGAAAGAGTGCAACTCTTCATTATTTATGCCCTTTTGAAAGGGACATAACCTTTCATAATCAGGTCTGCACTTCTCATTTCCAAATTATCCCCCTCTTAAATGAGGTTTTCCTCTCCCTTTTATATCTCATTGTTGAGGGAGTCACAACTTTTCCTTCAATGTCTTTTGGCCATTCATTAACTTAATTATACTCTTTTATATTTTATTTATTTTTTAATATTTAAATTTTATTATTATTATTTATTAATAAATTCACTTTCAAAGTGGGTACATTACAGTCCGCTCTTCCTGAAATTGCTTGTCCTTAAGCAATGATTGTTTTAATTAAATCTTCTTAATCTGTGTATCCTTAACTAACCCTAGCAATGGTGATCGTAAAACGATTTTGGTTATTCCCATGGATATCTCGTTGAGACAAGGCAAGGAATGAACTTCGTATATTCATCAAGTTCATATACTATAATTGTACGGTTTGAGCAATTTTACTCTCACACATTCTTCCTTCCTATAGGTTTGAACAACCCCTATGTTGTCCTTCATGTTTGCTAAGATGGGCTTAGGGTGATTTAAAACATGCACCCCATTTAGAGTATAGTACTTAAACATTTATAAGTACTCATAAGGCATACTAAGCATATTCAAGGAAGGCACACACGCACAAATGAAGTAATCACGTTGGAACATGAAGCATCAGAAAAAAAACATTCATACTGAAAATACATGAAGCAATCTAATAAGATACAAGCACATCCATGGAAAAACATGGAAAGCATAAAGAATTTTCATGAATACATGCAAGTCTTGAAACATAAACATAATTAATGCATGAAGAAATACCCATGAATACATGTAAGGTATGAAGCATATATGTTACATAGAGGTGCAAAGCATACATATGAAACACATACAGAGTAAACACTTTATATATGAATCCAATATATAAAGTATGAAGCATGCACATGAATACATAAGATGTGAGTTATACACATGAATACGCATAAGGTGTAAAGCATGAAACACATAAGGCAAGAAGCATCTTCGTAAAATATGAAGTATACACATATGGTATGAATACATATGAAGTATACACATGAATACGTGTAACACATTAAGCATGAAGTATACAGATATCATAAGACATGAAGTGTACAAATAAGACATAAAATAATGGACACGTGTAGGCAAGAAGCAAAACTATGAGTATATGTAAGGCATGAAGTCATGAATACATGTAAGGCAAGAAGCAACACACATGGATATACGTAAAACATGAAGCGAAGCACATAAGGCATGAAAGAACTATGTAAAGCATAGATAATACATATGAATACACGAAAGGCATGAATCATGAAGTATATAGATGAATATGTTGGCATCTGGCATAATTGATGCAGATCAGGTCATGCAGTTGAAGTTGGATGACTGCACTAGTAAAGGATAGAAGTCTATTTGTGATGAAGAGATTGAGATTCTATGAATAGATGACATGATAAGTTATTTGTGTTGTCATTGCTGGCAACTAATGTTCATGATGTTCCTGATGTTTTGTTTTAGCATCTAAGTGATTTGGTTTACCGGAAGACAGGGTTTACCGACAGTGATCTAAAGTCTATGAATTAGGACTTTAACTGGTAAAGTTGAATTGTTTTGGTTGGATCGGTCGATTGGCAATGATTGGTGATTTGTGGTTTGGATGGTGAACTTGTATCATGGAAAGATGTATGTGACCGGAACCGGAACTTGTGATGATTATCGGAAGGCATGTTTCAATTTCTGATGAAGTTTTGCTAAGGTTTTAGTAGGGTTTAAGGACCAATGAAGAAATCTTCAAACCGGTAACGATTTATGTTATGACGGTGATTGATAGCGAGTCTGCTTAAAGTTGGTAACACAACACAACCCGCATGAAAGATTTAATAGTTGTTTTAGCGTGATTCAAGGAAGATTTTCTTGGAAACTAGTGAAATGCTTTGGAGAGTGTTTGAGGATACAGATCGAATTTCTGTGATGAGTTATGATCAATCAACGATTGATATTGCATTGTAATTTGTTGTTATGATCTGGATAGCGATCTACAATGATCTTTTGTGATCTTATTGTAAATTCTTGATGTAATTTAGGTTTTGTGGCCAACCTAGTTGAGATGGCTATTTATGTAGACACAATTGATGTTTATTGAGTCAGTGATCTTAGAGAATGTGTTAAGCCGTCCAAGTAAAGTGTGCAATTTGCCTGAGAGTTGCAGAGTGATGTGTATAACTGGATCTAATCAAGCAAGCAAAGAAGTGCAAGAAAACAAATCATTTTCTTATTGTTGTTCCCTAACAGTTGCATCAGGTTAAATCCCTTGACCGGGTAGGTTCTAACAGGCCTTAATCATTTAAGTCCCCTAATAGGGCAACTCTCAAAGTAGTGTTAAATCTTCTTCCGAGGTTGATCCTAATAGATCATCAAGCTCCTAATCAAGTTGCAAGGCAAATCCCCTAACCGGGTGACTCCTGACAGGGTCTGCTCTTAACCGGGCGTATTGTAAGCTTCTAACAAGGCTAAGCTCCTAACAGGGCGTACTTCAAAAGAGTACACATATTTGTGGGTGACAACTCCCACCGTGGTTTTTTTTCCTATTTGGGTTTCCACGTCAAAAACTTATGGTGTTCATGTGTGGAATGTTTTTCATGTTATGTTCTTGTTTATATTTCATTTCATGCATTATTTTTGAGAAACCGGTTATGATGTTTTATCAGAAGTTTATCAAAGGTTACCGGTACTGATAAGAAGTTGTTTGAGAAATTTTTTGATCTTATTGATAAGGTTAATGAACTGGTAATTGATCAAGTTTATATGATTACTTTGGTGGTGAAAGTATTGGTAAATGATTTGATTAATGTGTTAAGCAAATCTGGTAAAGAGGTTACTAGATCTAATTATAGAAGTTGAGATATTTTCAGATCTAAGATAAGCTAAAATAAGTTTGATTTTGAGTTTAGGTTGAATTGGTCTTAATATTGATTCACCCCCACTCTCAGTATTAACCTGATCCTCATAGGATTAACAATTGGTATTAGAGATTTAATCCTCTATGTGCAGAAAGCCTAATTGCTTGAGGAAAAAGATTCTAAGGAATTCAAGATGATGAAGAAAGAGGGTCCCAAGTTCAAGAAGGATAACTACAAGATCTGAAAGGATGGGATGAAGATCTACATTAAAGGTCTTGGTGCACAATATTGGAAGCAATTTGAAACAACATATGTTGCTCCTACCACTACTCCCTTGACACTAGATGAACTCAGAGAACAACAAGATAACATGCAAGCTCTAGAAGCTATTGTAACTACTTTATGTGATTCAAAATATATTGATGTTCAAGGATTGGAAACTGCAGGTGAGGTTTGGGAAAAGTTAGAGACAGTCTATGGAGGAGATGAGCATGTTCAAAGAGCTAAAGAGGAAAGATTGAGAGGAAAGTTTGATGACATGAGAATGCTTGAAGGAGAGAATATGGGACAGTATGGTCAAAGAATCAAAGAAGTTGTTGGCGGCATTAAGAGTGTTGGAGGCAAAATAGAAGATGATACAATAGTAAGTAAAATGCTCAGAACTCTTCAACCTCAGTATGCTATTAGAGTATCAACAATCCAAGAACTTAGATCTATTGCTAAGGATAAGGTAACTGTTGATTCATTGATTGGTAAGATTAGAACTTTTGAATTAAATAGTTTTAACAATGGTGTGACAAAATCTACTAAATCTGCCTTTAAAGCTTTTGTTAACGGTTCATCTGCAAGAAAAGGAAAAGATATATATTAAAATCATGAGTGCAGGACAAGTCATGGAAGTAACCGGGGAGATGAAAATAGTGAAGATCAAGTGATGGAACTTGAAGCATTGTTAGCCAAGAGATTTCCAAGAGGCACTGGTGAGTATAGAGGAAAGCTACCTTTGAAGTGTTTCTCTTGTAACAAAATTGATCATATTGTTGCTAATTGCCCTAACATTGATAAGAAAGAAAAGTTTAGAAGATTCAAAAGAAAGGGCAAGAAACATTGTTATGTTGTAGTAGATGAAGGTGTGATCGATGAGGAGTCAGAAGAAGAAGATGCTAATGAAGAAATTGTGTCTGTAGATGTGAAGGAGGAACTGTCTGATAAAAAGGCACAAGTATCTCATATGGAGAATAGTGATGAGTGGATTATAGACAACGGCTGCTCACACCACATGACCAAAGACAAAAGTAATATCATAACCCTTGAATTTGATGGAGGTGTTGTTAGATTTGGAAACAACTCTCCGTGCACGGTGAAAGGTAAAGGTTCTATCTCTCTAAATGGAAAGAGTAATGTTGATGATGTATTTTGGGTTGATGGTCTTAAGCATAATATTTTAAGTGTTGGTCAGCTCAATGATAAAGGTTATTTGCTTGAATTTAAGAGTGGAGTCTACAAAATTCTTGGAAGTAATGGTGAACTGATTGCTACCGGGAAGCAAACTAGAGGTAACTTATTCCATTTGAACAGTAATGTTAATAATTGTCTGGTTGCAAGAATGTATGACAATTGGTTATGGAATAAAAGATGTTGTCATGTTAATTTTGATAATCTAGTTAAGATAAGAAAGTCAAGTGTTGTAAGAGGATTACCACAACTTGTCAAACCGGATAGTGTGATATGCAAAGATTGTCAAATCAGTAAGATGGCCTCTATTTCTTTCAAGAGAAAGAATGGTATTTCAGAGAATGTTTTAGATTTAGTACATACTGATCTCTGTGGTCCTATGAGAACAAAGAGTTATTATGGTGATCGGTATTTCATGATCTTCACCAATGACTATTCTAAAATGATGTGGGTAACATTTCTAAGAGAGAAATCAGAAGCATTTAATAAATTTAAATCATTTAAAGCTCTAGTTGAGAAGGAAACAGGTAAGAAATTGAAGTGTTTAAGAACAGACCGAGGTGGCGAATTCACATCTGATGAATTTGTTAAGTATTGTGATGAACGAGGTATAAAGAGACAGATATCAACTCCGAGGACACCACAACAAAATTGCATTGCAGAAAGAATGAACAAAACAATAGTTGAAGCTGCAAGAACTATGTTATTACAGAGTTATGTATCCAAAATGTTTTGGAGAGAAGCGATCAATACTGTTGTATACACTCTTAACTGGGTACTGGTAAAAAGAGGTGACAATAAGACACCCTATGAGCTATGGTATGGAAAACTCCTTGTGTTAGTTATTTTAAAATATTTGAAAGTCAATGTTTTATCAAGAGAGATAACTACACTGAGAAGTTTGATGCAAAAACTGATGAGGGAATTTTTGTTGGTTACTCTTCTAAGAGTAAAGCATATAAATGTTACAATAAGAGGACTAAGAAAATTATTGAAAGTGCTAATTAATGTAAAAGTTGATGATTTATCTGATAAGCCTGAAGGTACAAGTAGATCTGAACATGAAAAGGATGATAATGAGGAAAAGTGTGTGATCATTGAGCTAGAGAAAAAGAATAATGAACAACTGGCAAATGCAGAACTAAGTGCTCAACCAATGAGCAATGACAGTGAAAATGAAGAATCTGATGAAGAAGATGCGGAACCGACACAGGCAATACCTAGATATGTCAGACTGAATCATTCACAAGAACAAATAATTGGTGATAAGAATGCAAGTGTGCAAACCAGGAGAAAGATCAGAAAGAATTCATGTTTGATATCTACAATTGAACCCAAGACGGTTAAGGAAGCACTAAAGGATGATGATTGGGTGAAGGCAATGAATGAAGAATTAAATTAAATTGAGAAGAATCAGACATGGTCACTTGTTCCTAGACTAGAGGATAAAAATGTAATTGGAACAAAATAGGTCTTTAGGTATAAATTGGATGAAGAAGGAAGGACTGCAAGAAACAAGGTAAGGTTAGTCTGCAAAGGGTATGCTCAAGAGGAAGGTGAGGACTATGGTGAAACATTGCACCTTGTAGTGTCATAAAATTGTGACCTTAGCAATTTTTGACTGCATTAGGGTCCTCACGCATGCGAACTCGAATCCTCTAGCCTGATCAGAGACTAAAGATTGCTCGGCTTGCAGAAACAACTTCTTCCTTGGCCTCTGCATCACCCTGTCCACACTCTACCTTGGAGAAATGGGTAGGACAGGGGCGTGGTGCCCTTGTCCTCCCTGGATAGGGGTGTGGAGCCTGTTGATGGATAGCGTCAGTCGGATCATCGACACCGACTCTTTACCATCAAATGCGTGAAGGACCTTTCGATCTTACACATTTAATTCAAAGTTCAAATTCTATAATGGCAATATTTTATTTATACTGGCAGATTAATGAAACGGTTTATTAATATATCTAACTAATATTGAACTCACCTTAATGAAGAGACGTGTTGGTTAAGCATTGAGGAAAGACATGATGTTTGGGAAGTACCGACTTTGAAGAAGTCGTGTTGTTTGATATTGATATATTGTTCAATCTGCCACACATTCTAACTATACGATTTAACATATACAATCATCAGATCATATACTATAAGAAGATTGAAGAAAATCGAATTGTCAGATCTTCAGTGGATCGAATTCATCCTACAGCAGATCAACCTCCTCCATCTACAGATTATGTAATATATTCAAGTCAGATCAAAGATCATCATTCATTCTTCTGCAGTCCGAGAACTCTACAGGAGTTCGGATTATATCACAACAGTCTAGAGTGATTGACTTATTCATATAGCTTCAAGAAGTGAAGCAATCTGTAAAATCATATCCTTATTTGATAAATATAATCAGAGATAGTCACTGCTGGGTTTTTTCACCTTATAGGGGAAGGTTTTCCCAGGATATATTTTGTGCATTTATGTTTGATTTACTGTCAATCTAATCTAATCATTAAAATTTAACATGATATCAGAGTCATGGTGATAGAAGATCATGATCAGATTCTAAACAACTTCCAAGTATTCTCTCCTCTCTCTCCCGTGCAGTATCTCTAAGTCTCGAAAATGGTGAATGGTCTTAAAGTTGAAGATAGACTCAAAGGCGCATCTAACTTCACCTCATGGAAGTTTAGAGTGCTCATTGCACTTGAAGAGAATGATCTTCTTCAATTCATAGAGGAAAAAGATTTATCTGAACCAGAAGATCATGAGGAGAAAATGCAATTCAAGAAGAATGCAATCAAGACAAAGAAGATATTAATCGACTTTGTGAGGGATCACTTGGTGCCTCTCATCTCTAAGATGACAACTACAAGAGACATGTTCAAGACCTTGGAGGGCTTATATGAGATTAATAGCGTAAGTAGGGCTCTTTCCTTGAGACAACAACTCCACCAAGTAAAAATGGCAAAAGGAGATTCAGTCATCGCCTACTTCATGAAAATTTCAGAATTGAGAGATCAACTATGCGCAATTAGGGATCAAGTGATAGATAAAGACCTTGTCATGCTAGCCTTGAATGGTCTACCTCATTCATGGGAGCCATTTATTCAAAGCATAAGTGGAAGGTCAAAATTACCTAAGTTTGATCAACTTCGAGCAGATTGTATTCAAGAGGAATCAAGATTGACTGCCAGAGGAATCGTCAAGAGTTCTCAAAATGAAGATACACATGTTCTTGCCGCTCAATCTACCAAGAAGCGAAAGTATTGGAAGAAGGGCAACTTCAAAAGGAAGAGAAATTTCAAATCAGATTCTACACCTAATTCTAGGAAGAGGAAGAAAGATCTCTCTCACATCTAGTGTTTTAGATGTGACAGGTTTGGTCACTTTGCAAAGGATTGTTTAACAAGACCTAATCATCAAGGAGCAAACATCAATGAAGTCTCATCTTAGAAGGAGGTTGAAGATAACTCCAATGGTTTTCTTTTCATATCAGCATTATCAAGCAATGTTCCTACGGACAATGATACATGGTTAATTGATAGTGGAGCCTCTCGACATATCACCGGTCATCGGGAGTACCTTTCTAATTTATTAGAGAAAGAGTCACCTCTCCAAGTCATCATTGGGGATGATGCACGCTATGTTGTAAAAGGAATTGGTGCTACATCACTAAAACTTGAATCAAGAGTTTCTCTACACCTAAGTGATGTATTGTTCGTTCCAGGGATCAAGAGGAACCTAGTATCCACTTCAGCTTTGGAGGATAAGGGATATCAAATTGCATTTTCTAAAGGAAGAGTTCTTGCTTGGCCTAAGAACTCCAGCATCAAGGCTGCTCATGTGATCGGAAATCATCATGAGAGCTTATAAAAACTCTCCACACTCCTAGTTCAAGCACTTTTTCATGATTCTTCAAGTTCCAGCGAACTTTGGCACATAATACTTGGACATCTTCACTTCAGGGCTCTTCCATCTTTGGAGAAGATGGTAAAAGGTATTCCTAAACTCATTCATGTAAATGATGGTACTTGTAAAGGTTGTGCTATGGGTAAAAATGTTAAAAGTCCTTTCCATAGCAGTGAAAGTAGGTCTAAAGAAATACTAGATCTTGTACATTCAGATTTATGTGGTCCAATGTCAATTCCATCCCTAAGTGGATGTTTGTATTATGTAACTTTTATAGATGACTACTCTAGGAAGACTTGGATTTCTTTCTTAAGGTCTAAAGAGTCTGATGAAGTCCTAGGTAGGTTTAAAGAGTTTAAAGCTCTTGTAGAAAATATCACTGGAAAGAAAATTAAAATTCTAAGGTCTGGCAATGGAGGTGAATGCACCTCGGGTAGCTTTCATGATTTTTGTATTGAGGCAGGGATCCAGAGGGAGTTATGTGTTCCTTACAACCCTCAACAAAATGGGGTTGTTGAAAGGAAGAACAGATCTATAGTTGAAGCTGCAAAAGCTATGATTCATGATCAAGACCTTCAAATTTTTCTATGCACAGAAGCCTCTAGAACAACAGTGTATGTTCAAAATAGATGTCCTCATCGGATATTACAAAATATAACTCCTGAAGAAGCCTTCTCAGGTATGAAGCCTGATATCGGTCACCTAAGAATATTTGGTTGTCCTATGTATGTTCATATTCCCAAGGACAAGAGAACCAAGTTGGAGCCTTCTGGCAAGAGAGGAATATTTGTAGGCTATAGTGAAACCTCCAAAGCCTATCGTGTTTATGTTCCTGGTCAAAAGAAAATAGAGGTTATTAGGGATGTCACATTTGAGGAAGATGCTGCATTCAAAAAATCAAAGGGCTCATGCATGGAGATAGATGATGAGACTCCTCAAGACATGGATGTTGACCATATTTTTAAGGTTCAGAGAGAGTCCACAGAACCTGATATAATCAATGATCCAATTGAACCCTTGGATCCCACTGATGGGCCTAGGGATATTGTTATGTCTTGAAAGATACCTCTTTGGGCACGAAACACTATTTAGGAAGCAAAACAGTTTGTTGCTCCTAGAGGCACATTCAAGGAAAGCAAAAGACCACAAAGATTCTCTGGTTATGTTGCATTAATGTGTAATCTTATTGAATCTGAATCTTCTAGTGTAGAAGAAGCCTCAAATCAACAAGTTTGGAAAGATGCTATGGACAAAGAGTATCAATCCATTCTCAAGAACAATGTGTGGGATATTGTGCCTAGACTAGAAGGGAAGTCTATTGTATCTTCCAAGTGGTTGTTCAAGATAAAACATGTAGCTGATGGCAGTATTGAAAAATACAAAGCTATATTTGTGGCTCGTGTCTTTTCCCAACAAGAAGGAATAGACTACAAAGAAACATTTGCCCCTGTTGCTCACTATACTTCCATTAGAACCATCATTGCTATTGCAACAGCTAAAGGACGGAAGTTGCATCAGATGGATGTGAAGACTATTTTTCTCAATGGCATGATTGAAGAATAAGTCTACATCGAGAAACCTGAGGGGTTCGTGATTCATGGGAAAGAGTCTCATGTGTGTAAATTGAAGAAAGCCCTATATGGTCTTAAACAGGCTCCTCGGGCTTGGCATGAAAGAATTGATAGATATTTAGTGGGTTTGGGTTTCTGCAAAAATGATGTTGATCCAAATCTTTACTTCAAAGTATTCAATGGTGATATTTTGATCTTGGTACTTTATGTTGATGATTTATTTATTACCGAAGAAGTTCATCTCATTATTAGATGTAAGAAGGAGTTCACTTCAGAATTTGAGATGAAGGACTTATGCACTTCTTTCTAGGGTTGGAGGTGTGGCAGAGGCCCAATGAGATTATCCTAAGTCAAGGTAAATACACCATCGACATCTTGAAGAGATTTGGGATGACTGATTGTAAATCCATCTCCACACTATGTGGACCCTACTATGTATGGGCAATTGATTGGGTCCCTGATGTATCTAGTTAACACTAGACCAGATATTTGTTATGTAGTAAGTGTACTTAGTTAGTTCATGAGTGAACCTAGACAGATACACCTAGTTGTAGTCAAGCATATCTTGAGATACTTGTGTGGCACAGTTGGATATGGCTTGAAATACTCTTCCAGTATGGACCTGATTCTTGAAAGATATTCTGATTCTAATTAGGCAGGGAGTGTTACTGCTCGAAAGAGCACTTCTGGTTGTTGTTTCAGTTTGGGATCTGCAATGATTTCCTGGTGTAACAGGAAGTAGTCTTCAGTAGCCCTAAGCACTGTAGAGGCAGAATATATTACAACATGTGTAGCAAGTCGTGAAGCAGTGTGGCTTCGTAAGCTCCTTACAGAATTTTTTGGTCAATCACTGGAGCCTACTATCGTACATTGTGATAATCAAAGTTGTGTAAAGCTTTTAGTCAATCTAGTATTTCATGACAGAATGAAGCATGTAGAGATTCAGTACCACTATATCAGAGATATGGTACAAAGAAATTTTGTTCAGTTGAGATACATTTGTACTAAGGAGCAGTCGACCAACATTTTCACCAAGCCTCTTGCGAGAGTGCAATTTGTGCATTTTTGAGACAAGCTTGGAATTGTGGAAAATGAAGCTCTTGCTGAGAGGGAGTCTCAACATCAGTAATTACTTGATATGTATTATAATGCATTCTTCTCTGTGAGAGAAGTTTGAGGTGCAAGCCCTTGTCATGCATTCTTCTCTGTGAGAGAAGTTTGAGGTATCAGCCCTTGTTGAGCATTCTTCTCTGTGAGAGAAGTTTGAGGTATTAGCCCTTGTTATGCATTCTTCTATGAGAGAAGTTTGAGGTTTCAGCCCTTGTTCCACCCTCTGCGAGTAGGTATGGTGGATTACTCACCCTCTGGGAGTAGCCATGGTGAATGTCACTATGTGACTCAAATATTGAGAAGGATTCCTCCCTAGCTAAGAGGGAGTGTTGATGGATAGCGTCATTCGGATCCTCGACACCGACTCTTTACCATCAAATGCATGAAGGACCTTTCGGTCTTACACATTTAATTCAAAGTTTGAATTCTATAATGCTGATATTTTATTTATACTGGCAGATTAATGAAACGATTTATTAATATATCTAACTAATACCGAACTCACCTTAACGAAGAGATGTGTTGGTTAAGCATTGAGGAAAGATGTGATGTTTGGGAAGTACCGACTTTGAAGAAGTTGTGTTGTTTGATATTGATATATAGTTTAATCCGCAACACATTCCAACTGTATGATTTAACATATAAAATCATCAGATCATATACTATAAGCAAATTGAAGCAGATCAAATTGTCAAACCTTCAGTGGATCAGATTCATCCTACAACAGATCAACCTCCTCCATTTGCAGATTATGCAATATATTAAAGTCTGATCGAAGATCATCATTCATTCTTCTGCAATCTGAGAATTCTACAAGAGTTCAGATTATATCACAACAGTCTAGAGTGATTGACTTATTCATATAGCTTCAATAAGTGAAGCAATCTTGTAAAATCATATCCTTATTTGATAAATATAATCAGAGATATTCACTGCTGGGTTTTTTCACCTTCTAAGGGAAGGTTTTCCCAGGATATATTTCTATGCATTTATGTTTGATTTACTATCAATCTAATTTGATCATTAACATTTAACAGTGCCCCTGTCCCTACCCTATTTTGGGGCAGAACCCTTCCTAGGGTTGCATTGTTGGTTGTGCCTCGGGCGGGAAACTCCCTCGATGTCAGCCCGTGACGAAATTGAAATCCACCAACATGTATTTAAGGGGGCATTCACTCTCTCATTTGCATAAGTTCAATAGGTGGAAGTTGGACAAGATCGGAGTATGTACAAGTGATCAAGCATTCCAGAGCAATCAAGCATTCAAGCATTCTTTTCCGGCATTGAGCATTCTCAAGTCTCCCTTCAAGGCTAGGTGTTGCATTCAAGTCAAGGATTCAACCATTGAAGAGGATATTGATTTCAATTCCACACAAGCATTTCCATCAACATTGCTACTACAACCTCCCTTGAGGTGATTTACAATTTAGTCTTTCATTTACATCTACTTGCAAGTACTTTCTTGCATTACTTGGTTACTTCCAAAATTGGGGTTTAACCTAAAAAAAAAACCCCAATCCCAACCCATTTTCCTCTCTTTTCTGTGTGTAGGTTGTAGGTGCGCAGCTGTACTGTCGGATTCAGGTTCCATTTACACAGGCGAAAAAAACCCTTTTCGTTTCACGGATTTTTCAGAGGATCGTGTACATTCCCGCCATGATCCGAGCAATTTTTCTTCAAATTCACAGGATGACTTTGTCTCAACATTTTACTGCCAGATCCAGGTGCAAAGCTTCATCCCATATTCTGATCTCAAGTTATAATCAATTCTTTGTCACTTTTGCACTACATAATTCAATCAATTTCCTTTCCATTTCAAACAAGAAAGAGGGGATCAACTTAGCATTACCCATTCATTTAGAATTCAATCTACCATCTTTGTGTGGAGAGATTGAGTCTAGTGAATTATCCTCTCCTCTTTCTAATGTAATGGTGAAAAGTGCTTGAATGGTAATCGATAGCGAAACTCTCATCTCTCTTTGAGGGAAAGGGTAGTTTCCTTCTTGATTTATCATTCACCATTACACACATGTTGCTAGATTGGAAGGTGTTAGAATGCTACTGACATTTGTTGCATATAAAGAATTCAAAGTCTACCAATTGGATGTCAAATCAACCTTTCTAAATGGGATTCTAGAAGAAGAAGTATACATTGAACAACCTAATGGATTATCCTTGACTGATGATAAAGACATGGCGTGTAAATTGCACAAAGCTTTGTATGGTCTTAAGCAGGCACATTTTATCGAGATTGGATTCCAACGTACTAGTGAGGACAACAATATTTATTTGAAGACCGATGGAGACAAGATGCTGATAGCAGAAGTGTTTGTTGGTGATATAATTTTCGGTGGCAATGATGATATGTGTATGGACTTTGCTGATATAATGAAAAAGAAATTTGAAATGTCTCTAATCGGTGAAATTAAGTTCTTTATTGGCTTACAGGTCCAGCAACTGGATGCTGGTATCTTGATTTGTCAGACCAAGTATATCAAAGAAGTGTTGAAGACTTTCGGCATGGAAGAATGCAAACTGGTAGGCACACTGATGGTGACTGGTTGCAAGTTGTCAAAAGAAGATGATTCCTCTGCTATTAGTGAAAAAGAGTACAGATCTATGATTGGCAAGCTACATTATGTTGTCCATAGTAGACCGTATATTGCTCATGTTGTTGGATTAGTTGCAAGATTTCAAAAAGAGCCTAAAGAAAGTCACATGGTGGCTGTGAAGATAATTTTTCGGTATCCCAAAGGCATAGTAAACTATGGTTTATGTTATCCCTATAAAGGTGATTTTACTTTGAATGTCTTTGCTAATGTTGATTGGGTAGGTAATGTTGATGATCGGAAAAGCACAACCGATGTAGCTTTTCTACTTGGAGGAAGATTAGTGGCATGGACGAGCAAGAAACAAACTTGTGTTTCTCAATCTACAGTTGAAGCTGAGTATGTTGTTGCATCCATGAATTGCATGCAGACAATATGGATGAGACATGTGCTAGAAGGATTCAAGATAGATATGTTAGAACCGGTGACTATCTATTGTGATAATACAAGTGCAATCAATATTTCTAAAAATCATATGTTACATGCTAGAACCAAGCACATTGAATTGAAGTATCATTTCATAAGGGAAAGAGTTCAAGATAAGGAAGTGAAGATAGAATATGTGAAGAGTAAAGATTAGTTGGCTGATATCTTTACCAAACCCTTACCAAAGGCTACTTTTGAGTTTCTTAGAGGTAAACTAGGGGTTAGACCTCTACACTGAAAGAACTAGAATGATGGAGATCCATCAATCATGTGGATTTCATGTTTATTTTACACTAAGGATTGATGAAGATACAGGCTACTCCTTTGGGGAGCAAGTCTGATGTAAAATTATGATTTAATGCTCTGTTATAATTTTATGATTTATGTAGCAGAGATGGTGAAAGAGTCAGCAACAAAATTAATGACAAGTGATGCATTTGCATCTTTGGCATTGTTGTCAAAGGGGGAGAAGAAATGAATAGAAATCAGATTTGGCAGACATGTGAGAAGTTGAAAATCAGAATGAATGAAGCATTGGTTTAGGGTGAGATGTAAAGGAGAGATCATGTGATATTGGCAAGCAAGTTGATGATGATGATGGTATTTTGATTGTGTATCTGATTAGTGTTGCCATCAATGCCAAAGGGGGAGATTGTTGGCATTTGGCATAACTGATGTAGATTAGGTCATGCAGTTGAAGTTGGATGACTGCACCGGTAAAGGATAGAAGTCTATTTGTGATGAAGAGATTGAGATTCTATGAATAGATGACATGATCAATTATTTGTGTTGTCATTGTTGGCAACTAATGTTCCTGATGTTTTGTTTAAGCATCTAAGTGATTTGGTTTACCGGAAGACAGGATTTACTGGCAGTGATCTAAAGTCTGTGAATTAGGACTTTAAACGGTAAAGTTGAATTGTTTTGATTGGATGGGTCGATTGGCAATGATTGGTGATTTGCAGTTTGGATGGTGAATTTGTATCATGGAAAGATGTATGTGACTAGAACCAGAACTTGTGATGATTACCGGAAGGCGTGTTTCAATTCCTGATGAAGTTTTGCTAAGGTTTTAGTAGGGTTTAAGGACCAATGAAGAAATCTTCAAACCGGTAATGATTTATGTTATGACGGTGATCGAGAATGAGTCTACTTAAAGTTGGTAACACGACACAACCCACATGAAAGATTTAATAGCTTTTTTAACGCGATTCAAGGAAGATTTTCTTGGAAACCAGTGAAATGCTTTGGAGAGTGTTTTGAGGATACAGATCGTATTTTTGTGATGAGTTATGATCATTTAACGATTGATATTGCATTGTGATTTGTTGTTATGATCTGGATAGTGATCTACGATGATCTTTTGTGATCTTATTGTAAATTCTTGATGTTATTAGGTTTTGTGGCCAATCTAGTTGAGATGGCTATTTATGTAGACACAATTGATGTTCATTGAGTCAGTGGTCTTAGAGAATGTGTTAAGCCGTCCAAGTGAAGTGTGTAATCTACCTGAGAGTTGCAGAGTGATGTGTCTAACTGGATTTGATCAAGCAAACAAAGAAGTGCAAGAAAACATATCATTTTCTTACTGTTGTTCCCTAACAGTTGCAACAGGTTAAATCCCTTGACCGGGTAGGTTCTAATAGGCCTTAATCATTTAAGTCCCCTAATAGGGCATCTCTCAAAAGAGTGTTAAATCCTCTCACGAGGTTGATCCTAATAGATCATCAAGCTCCTAATTGAGTTGCAAGGAAAATCCCCTAACCGGGTGACTTCTGACAGGGTCTGCTCTTAACTAGACGTATTGTAAGCTTCTAACAAGGCTAAGCTCCTAACAAGGCGTACTTCGAAAGAGTACAAATATTTGTGGGTGCCAACTCCCACCATGGTTTTTTCCCTATTTGGGTTTCCACGTCAAAAACTTATGGTGTTCATGTGTGGAATGTTTTTCATGTGACGTTCTTGTTTATATTTCATTTCATGCATTATTTCTGACAAACCGGTTATGATGTTTTATTAGAATTTTATTAGAGGTTATCAATACTGATAAGAATTTGTTTGAGAAAGTTTTTGATCTTATTGATAAGGTTAATGAATTGGTAATTGATCAAGTTTATATGATTACTTTGGTGGTGAAAGTATGGTAAATGATTTGATTAATGTGTTAATCAAATCTGGTAAAGAGATTATTAGATCCGAATACAGAAGTTGAGATATTTTCAGATCTAAGATAAGCTAAAATAAGTTTGATTTTGAGTTTAGGTTGAATTGGTCTTAATACTGATTCAGCCCCCCCTCTCAGTATTAACCGGATCCTCATAGGATTAACAAAATACATGTAAGGCATGAATCATGCACACAAGTACACTTAAGACCAAGTCATACATGAGAAAAACACACATGTGGAAAACACATTAGGTAGAAAGCCAACATGTCAATTATTAAGCATGGATAAACAAATACACATGAAGTATAGACATGAGTATGCATAAGGCATGAGTCATTCACATATCATACATGTAAACAATGAAGTAGTACATACACATAAGGTACAAGCATATATAAGAAATGCACATATGGAGTGGATATGCTAAAGACAAATCAATCATGAAGCATATATGAGAATATACGTAGCACATGAAGTATACACATCAATTCACTTAATCCATGAAGCATATACACGAATAAATGTATTAATAGATCTTCCTATTGACTAGAATGTATTCATTATTTTAGCCTTACCCTGCAGGATGGCAGGATCAAGGCTTTGCTACCATTTGTAATGTCCCCTACCTAATTTATTTCAATATAGTAAAATTGATTGATATTATTCAATTAGTTATTAACAAGTGCTTATTTATTTTCCTCATTAGATGATTAATTTCATTATTCATGGTTCTTAATATAGATATCAGACCCCACTACTACTTCAGTTTTAAGGGAGAAGGGTTTATGTATATTACCAAAGAGCTTAGAGACCAAATACAATAGGTTCCCTCAAAGTTTACAAATCCAAGCCCCTACCTATGTTGGGTCTATACCCTCAAGGCTTTTGGGTCGCTGATCCCCACCCTATCTTGGGACTTAACCTATTGCTTGGATTTCGACTGCCCCTCTTTGGAACATCTCATTCCCATCTTCTTAAATATTGGCAGTAATAACATGATTTAGACTATAAGTATACTAATTTCTTATGCATTATGAATATATGTATGAAAATAAGTATGATTGTCCTACATATTGCAATCTATATTAATATTACTACTAAATTCTACATAACAACATTATCAGGCTTCATATATTAAGCATACATATTCAACACATCCCCATGCATACCACCAAGAATAAAGATGCTACTGCCTATAACTTAATAACAGTTATGATCTGATCCAATCCATGGTGATGTTGTTGGATGCTTTGATTCCTTTCCTTCATATCTCTCAATGTGAGGGAGAGGTCACACCTCTTCATCATGCATGCCCTTTGGCAAGAGACCCACCCTTTCACCATTAACACTTTTTGAAAGAGTGCAACTCTTCATTATTTATGCCCTTTGAAAGGGACATAACCTTTCATAACCAGGTCTGCACTTCTTATTTAAATCAGATGTGCACTTCTCATTTCCAAATTATCCCCCTCTCAAATGAGGTTTTCTTCTCCCTTTTATATCTCATTGTTGAGGGAGTCACAACTTTTCTTTCAATGTCTTTTGACCATTCATTAACTTAATTAAATTTTAATTAATTATATTTAATTATACTCTTTTATATTTTAATTTAATTTTTAATATTTAAATTTTATTATTATTATTATTATTATTAATAATAAATTCACTTTCAAAGTGGGGACATTACATATTTGTATGGCACATATTCGGATTTTGGAGATACATGATGTTCATTAATGGAGCTTTGGGCCAAAGATTGAAGCCCATATGAGTAGTACTTTGTGCAATAGGGACACTTATTTAGGAGGCACTAGTGTGCACCTCATAGAGTTCAATGAGGAAGAAACTCATCGAAGGGTTGTATGGAGGTGGACTTGGAGGATATTTTTGTTTGTACAAGACAAAGGCTATATTCAAGGAGAGGAATTAGTGGTCAAGCTGGTCCAAAGATGTGTGTAGATTTGTGGATAAATGTAAGATCTGCCAAACAACGAAGGGAACAACACAAAACACTTGGTTGTATAAGCCATTGTGCATACTAGATAAACCATAGAATGAAATATCCAGGGATTTCGTGCTTATATTGCTACATACATAGAGGGGCAACAACTCTATTTTCATAGTGGTGGACATATATTTTAAAATGGTGCATTCCATTTCTTGTTAGAAGTCGAATGACACATCCAAAATAATTGATTTGTTCTTCAAGGAGATAGTTTGGTTGCATGGGTTGTTGTGCAACACCACATTGGTTTGAAATACCAAGTCCCTAAGACATTTTTGGCATACCCAATGGAAGAAGTGACATAGCTCAACACTAGGTCTACAGTCTACATATCATTTGTAGATGGATGAATAGGCAAACTTTGTTAATTAGAGTCTTGGCAATCTATTCAAATGTCTGGTAGGAGAGAAGCCTATATAGTGGGATTCTACGTTGTTGCAAGTGGAGTTTGTGTACAACTTGGTGAATAGAATATTAGCAAAGGTGTCATTCCAAGTGGTTTATGGGACATTCCTATGAGAGTCACATATTTGTTACGAGTGGAAGGGAAGGGAAGGGAAGGGAAGGGAAGGGAAGGGAAGGCGCATGAGAAAATAATTTGAGGACTTTGTGCAACACATGAAGGAGATTGATGCACAAGTTAAGAAGTAGCTGAGGTGAGTAGTGCAAGGCATAAGCTGCACATAGATGAACATCAAAGGGAAAAGGCATACTCGAAGGGCACTGGCTAAGCAACAATGTAAACCACACCTGCTTAGCTTTCCCTTAGCCTAGTCCTTCCCCCTCTATTTTTCGTGCCTCTGCCACTCTGTATATACTTCATCTGAGACGGGTTGATTGGGAAGAAATAACCGCTGGGTTTCATAGTCTCGCAGACCCCCGCCAAATCGCTTGTGAACCAGCGAGGAGCTTTAAAAAATTGATTTACATTTTTAATTCATTTATTTATTATTTTTTAATATATTTTTTTTACTTTTAAAAAGATTTTATTTATTTAATATTTTTTAAATTTTAAATGTTTTGTTTATTTTTCTAATAAATTTTAATTATATTTTTAATTTATTATATATATATATATATATATATATATTAAATTTATGTATTTATAATTCAGAAGTGCATAAAGTTTATTTAATATAAATTTTATATACTTTATATTATAATTCATAAGTATATAAACTTAAGAAATGAATAAACTTTCACTAAGTTTAATAAACTTTTCATTATAAAGTTTCACTTATAAAGTTTATTCAAAAATGAATAAAATTTCACTTATGAATTATAAGTGAGTAAACTTTCACTTACAAATTTAATAAAATTTATTATAATTTTATTATAATTGAAAAATGAATAAATTTTATCCTATAAAGTTTAACTTTTAAAGTAAAATACAAAATTTAGTAAGTTTTAGAAAAAAATATGGTAACAAATTGTAGTAATTCATATTTATAAGAGTCATTACCATGAGCTCAGGAAAAAACAAGAGTTTGTTATTACAAGTATAACTCTAATCCTCCAATAGCAACCCTAAACGATATCCTTAATTGTAGCCTAACATTAACTCAAACCTAACATTAATCATGCTTAAATTGTAATTCTAATTAAATTGCTTAAATTGTAATTAGAATTACAATTTAAGCAATTTAATTAGAATTAAATTTAAGTATGATTAAGGTTAGGATTAATATATTAATTAGGATTATGGTTAGAGTTAGGATTATCATTAGGGTTAGGGATTAATATATTAATTAGGATTATGGGTAGGATTAGGATTATGGTTAGATTTAGGGATTAGTGTTAGGGTTAGGATTTTTGTTAGAATTTACATCATGGTTAGCTTAAGGTATGGGTTAGGGTTAGGATTATGATTATGATTGTTATATTATAATAATTATAATAATACATTAATAAAGATATAAGAATATGATAACTATATAAAAATAATAATAACCATATAAAATTATAATAATACAATATTAACATTAATGAAACTTTAACTCTGAATATAACTAAACAACAAAAACCTTATTAAATACCACATCTAATTGAATCACTATCTAAACAATTAACATAACTCATTAACCATAAATAATTTTTATTTATATATTATATTGCTGATTATTTCCTATTAAGTTTAAATATTTTTTTTTTTTATGTCTTATTACCATTTTATTTAACTAATTTTAATGGATAATTTACATTAATTTTGGATTTTTTTATTAGATATAATTTTCAAGATAGTTTTATTTGAATTAAATTTGACTTTATTTTTGTTAATTTTAATAACAAACTCTTATTCTTTCTAAATTACTCATAGTAATGAATAAGTTGGGATTACTCCAACTTGTAATAACAAACTCTTCACTTTTCAATTATAATAAACTTTATTAAATTTAATGCTAACCTAGCCTTTACGCTAATAGAAACATTATAAGTGAAATTTTATTCATTTTTGAATAAACTTTATAAGTGAAACTTTATAATGGAAAGTTTATTAAACTTAGTGAAAGTTTATTCATTTCTTAAGTTTATTTATTTATGAATTATAATATAAAGTATATAAAATTTATATTAAATAAACTTTATGCACTTCTGAATTATAAATACATAAATTTATATATATATATTAAATTAAAAATTTATTAAAAATATAATTAAAATTTATTAGAAAAATAAACAAAACATTTAAAATTTAAAATATATTAAAAAATATTAAATAAATAAAATCCATTTAAAAGTAAAAAGTATATATTAAAAAAATAACAAATAAATGAATTAAAAATGTAAATCAATTTTTTAAAGCTCCCCACTGGTTCGCAAGCGATTTGGCTGGGGCCTGCGAGACTATGAAACCCAGCGGTTATTTCTTCCCAATCAAAGCGGACGGTTTAGGTTTCCAGGCACAGTGGTTTCGGTTTCCAGGGTGTACTTCAACCATCTCAGATTTTCGAAGCAGGACGGACCCCGAAGTGTATACGGAGTGGCAGAGGCACGGAAAACGGTGGGGGAAGGACGAGGCTAAGGGCAGGCGAAGCCGGTGCGGTTTACATGGCTGCTTAGCCAGTGCCTACTCGGAGGTGAGTCAGTCATGGTGCGCGCAAGAAAAAGAGTAGTTTCCCAGAGGAGTGAATATCAAGCCAAAGCCCAAGATTGATTTAATGCCACATTTGTGTGTTAATGCTTACGAGATTTAGCTGTTGGAAGGGTTAGATATCCTGATGATATCAAATGTATTTGATTTGTATTCCTACCATGCACTTGAAGTTTCAGATGTGCAGTTGGTAGAAGTACCTAACTGGGGAAACAAGATATCAAAAAAGAAACAAGAGAATATAACATAAATCTTGGATATGTGCATATGAAAGAAGACCTGATGGACTGAGTACAACGAATATCTTATTTGCTAGGAGGGCAAGGGGCTTGAAGATGACTTGTGGGTCTCAAAAGTTGAAGTAAGTTGACTTTGGTGGTCAAATCAGTTGTCCATGTAGTCCATATTGTGAGCACCATGATCAGAATCTTTATATCAAGGGTGTTTCATGTAGGGGCATCTCTGGGTCTGTGCAATCTTACATCCAAAAACAGCTTTTTAGTCTTGTGTGTAGGTTTAATTTGTGTGTGCCCTATGCTGTTGTAGTTTGTTGTGTGTTTGCTGAACTACGCATGTGTTGCATTGTGTTGGGTAGCTTGTGTCTTGAGTGTGTTGTTTGATTGTGCACCATGTGCATCTCCATTAAGCACAAGCTTCTTTGTGCTGAAGAACCACAGATGGTTGATTTGTGTTACTTGTGCCCTGTTTGTGCACTCTACTAAGACTAGCCAAAGCCAGATGTCAAGTGGTCGATCATTTTATTGGATTGTCAAATGGTGCAATAAGATCTTCCAATGGTGTATTAGTCTTGAAATGTCAAAAGAATGTCTCTTCGAATTTATTAAGGAATGGCTGGATTTTTCTGTGTCAGACAGCTCTTTGGTGGTCAAGTGACTCCTCGATCATGCATTTGTTTCAGCGACTAACTTCCATTCTACATGACAATGGAAGTGGCATCTGCTATATATAGTGAAGCTTTGGTATTTTGAAGGTTCATTCAGAAGGTTGGAAAATCTGAGTTTTAAGTAGAGTTTTTGAGCTTGTATATAATTGCAGAGAGTCTCTACGTATTTCTCCAAGGGATTGGGCAGCATAGTACAAGGTTTCACTTACTGGTGGCCCTTTTGTAATCTTCCATTGTTTCTGCAATTTCATTTGGCTTCATTTGTTTTCTTTGCTTTCTTCCTTGTTTGCTTTTGTTGGGTGCTCTGTTTGCACTTGTTAGATGGTTGTTTGGCTAACATACTGATGATATCTATACCATATCATCATCAGGTTAGAAGATGAGGCTGGCTCTTTTTTGTCCATAGATATAAGATTTTTGGTGATTTTATTTTCCTGTAGGCGATGTTATTTCTTAGCTTTTCTGCTGTTTGTGGATGTTTTGGACTAAATGGAGTAGATAGTTTACTCCCAAAAGAATCCTAATGCAGCAATTCTGAAGGTGGCATTTGCTTTACAAAGCAGCTTCAGCTTGGCAGCGCCAGAAACAACTAGAAGACTGAAGAGAAGGAGAGCAATAGGCTCAAAGCTCTGACAGTATGCTGGAGTCTGACAAAACTCATCAGAATTTCCTGGATCAGCCTTACCGTCTCCCACACTTGCAGAAATTTGACATGGGAGCTGATGGTTTGACACAATAACATACACAAGTAACAAAGCATTATTATGCCAGTTATCAACCTGCATGGTGTCATTTAACACAATAACATACACAAATAACAAACTGTTATTTGTCATCTTGCTTGCATGAGTTTGTCTAGTTATTGTTGATCAAGCTTTTCTGTTGGTTGTGGCATCTTTGCTTGACCTAGCTTCTATGTCAAGTCATCAACTTTGACATAAGCATTTTAGTTAATAACTCTTTTGTTTGACTTGGCATATCAAATCACTTTACCTTTTGCATCAGCTATTTCATGCTGCTTCTTGCATCAACATCATCAATAGTATCCGAGTTCCTCATCCGTAATTTGTTTATAAAGTGAAGAAAGTTTTTACTGAGGTGGTGGGGAAATCTTGATGTATAGGCCCTTTTTAAGACCCAATACATTATGACTAAGGTTTTATTGCTTTCCTGAGTTGTTTTTTTATTATAATGCAAATTAATTGATATAACTATGGATAATTCTTTGAAAATCCACACCTTGAGCTAGACTAGAGTAAGTCCCAATTAGACTAGAGTCAGTTCTAGTTATCTACCTAGTCATCTATTTGCATGGATTTCTTCTTAGTCGATTTTTCTATTTTCAAGCAGGGGAATCTTTTCAAAATTGGCAGTTAAAGCATAAAATGTTTTGTCACTTCTAGATCCTCCTTTATCTCATTCATGCTATAATTAAAGGGTTAGGATTTGTACATTTTAAAGGTTTATTATTGGCATGAAATATTGGTCTGTTTATTTGTGTCAAAAAATTTATACTACGTCAACTTACCTTGTAGGTGGAAGGACCGTGGACAAGGCTAATCCAGGGAAATCTGATGAGTTGATGTCAGATTTCAACTATTTGATGCCAAAATGCAGGTGTGTGCTAGAGGACCTAAAATTTCATATCAATTGACTAGTAGACTTCATCAAATGTTTCCAAGGCTTAATGTTCTCAATGAGCTGAAGCAGAATGGTTTCTCTGCAAATGAGGCTGGTGTTGTTTCACTTGTTAATGTGCTCAGGAAATCAGGAAAACTTGAAGTAGCAAGGATGTTAATTGAGGAGTCCAGAAAAGTAGGGTTGATTTCAATGTATAAAGTACATCGCACATGGATTGGGTGTCTTCTAGGAGAGAATAGAGTTGATGACGCACTGCATTACTTTGTAAAAAGGGTCTCGGAAGGTTTTCATCCCAACTCTCAATGCTATGGTGCATTGCTAATTGGCCTTTTGAAAAATAATAGGCACAGAGTAGTCAGTTGTTTGCTGAATAATATGAAAGATAATAATATTTTCCCAGACTCCAGGACTATGAATGCTATAGTTTGTTTACTCTGCAAAGAGAAACTTATCAATGTTGCAATTGATTTGTACAGTGAAAGATCAAAAATAGGGTTTATTCCTGATAATATTACATACAATAAACTGATAAATGCTCTTTGTAGTTTGGGAAAAATGGATGAGGCCCACAAAGTTCTAGATGATGGGATGGAAGCTGGTTTTTTTCCACGTAAAGGTACACTGGCAATTCTTCTCGGTGCTCTCTGCATGGCTGGGAAACTTGATAATGTTTATAAACTTTTTGTTGCAGGAGTTGAAAGGCAATGTGTCCCTGACTATTGTACTTGTAGTGAAATCATTTCTTCCTTTAGCAAAGCTGGCAGAGTTGATGATGGATATGCAATTCTTTGCATGTTGGTGAAGTTAAATGTCTTTGTCAAGAAAAGAACTTATTTTGCATTAATAGATGGCTTTTGTGTTGCCAAAAAAGGAGACATGGTTTCCAAATTGCTTCTCGAAATGAGAGGCAATGGTCACTTACCTGGTCGCTCCATTTTGAAAAGTGTAATTTGTGTTCTTTGTGAAACATGTCATGAAGATGAGGTTCTTGAACTATTACGTCTGCATGTTTCTAATTCCTCTTCAGATATCAAATTGTATAATACATTTATAAAAACAATTTGTAGGTTCCGCAGGCCTGATATTGCCATGAAAATTCTTGAAAAAATGTGTGAAAATAACTGCAGGCCTAATTCCAAAACCTATATCAGTTTGTTACATGGCTACTTGAAAAGTAAATATGTGGTTAATGCTGTGAACTTGTTTAGGGCACTGTTGGCAGAAACTCAAATTTCGTCAAAGCTTTACAATGTTATGGTCAGTGGCCTTTGCACTATAGAGAAAGAGGATCTGGCAGTTATGTACTTTGATGAAATGATCAAGAAGGGATTGTATCCCAGCGTTGGGTGCTATGAGAAAGTTATTTATGCTTTGTGCAACCAAGGAAATTTGAATAAGGCACTGAAATGTTTTTGGGATATGAAGCAGAAAGGGCACCACTGCAGCACTTTCATTTACAATGTGCTTGTTGGCAGTTGCTTTAAGTCACATGAAGTTAACCATGCTTGGTTTATCTTTGATAACATGCGAAATCAAGGTTGCCCTCCTAATGTTTCCACTTTCAGCATATTGATTTCTGGTCTGTCTGATGCAAATATGCTAGAATCTACCATGGGAGTATTGGAAGAAATGATGGAGGAATGCTTAACTGCTGATATCTTTATTTACAATAAGCTACTTAGAGGCCTTTGCAAGGAGGGCAAGATGGAAGTTGCTACTGATCTATTGAGGAGAATGTCTCAGAAGGGTTGTCTACCAAATGCGTCCACTTATGATTGCCTAATATTTTATTTAGATAGAGCTGGCAGGGTCTACGATGCTCAGAAACTTCGGGAAGAAATTGTGGAAAAGAAACTGCATATGTATAGATGATGGGTCATTTTTCAAGTATAGGTTCTAACCGAGATCTAAAAGTTGCAAGTGATGCACAATCTTCATTTGATAAAATCACTTATTTTGGTATTCATATTTATTCTGTCACCAGAGATAATAATGGGCTATTGCTTCCCTCTCATTATTTATTCATTCAAATTTTATGAAGGTAAAGAAATATTTCAACTAAATATTTAAACCGCAATGTTCTAGATTTTATTTATATGGGAAATCATTGTGATGCATTTCATCTTTGTTAAGTCTTTTTTGAGACCAAAATATGCTGTCTATCTGTAAGTTCCATATAACCATTACAATCCAAAATTTAGGTTCTCTCCTGTCATGCTTCTTGAATGGTTAACTAAATATACGCTGAGGGGTAGCCAAAGGGCTGATACAATAATGATTATCCTAGAGTGTATATTGTAATACATGAACCCTAAATTTACATCTTGGGGTGTATGTGAAGAATATATTTTTAGTCCCTGGATAAGCAGGAGATGATATGTCAAGCAGATCTTGTCAAATGGGATGAAGTGGTGAGATATGTCATTAGAAAAGTCCTAGGATTGATTCTCCAATGCTGGGTGCAGCATACCCAAGGTACGAGACATTTGAACTTAGTTGCTTTCCTGAATTTTTTTTAATTATTATGCAAGTTAGCTAATGTAATTATGAATAATTCCTTGAAATTCCACATGATGAGTTAGACTAGAGTAAGTCTTAATTATATTCGAGTCAGTCCCAATTAGACTAGAGTCAGTTCTGATTTGCATGGATTTCTTCTTAGAGTTGAGTTTACTATTTTCTGTTAGTTTTAGCAATTAGATTAGCAGTATAGAACAGGAAATCAGAATGCAAAGTAAATCATACACATAACACACATGTACCCTGGGAAAACCTCCCTCTTGGAGGTGAAAAACCCAGCAACAACTATCTCAGACTGTATTATATTAACCACAGAGCAGATTTACATAGAGCCTTCTAGGGCACAAGCACAACTTATCTGAGATATAACAATTTGAAGAATCAAATCCCTGTAGCTCAATTTGGCAGCCCAGATTTGAGTTCCCTGTCTTTGTATGAAGTTTACTCAGCCTTGCAAGATGTTCACTCAGTCTTGATAGGGTTCGCTAGGCTGTAACTCTACTTTGCTTGCTGAAGATTGCAGATCAGAACACGAGGGCAGATTGCTGACTAGTAGTTCGCTGACAGCTGGAAGGAGTTCGCTGACCTCTAGATGGGATTCGCTGGCACCTATGATTAGCTCACTGACTTTGTGACTGAATTCGCTGACCTTTGAAGTAGTGCAGATCACATTTGCTATTATCTATGTCTTGTGACCTCAAGTCACTTCCTTTATATACATGCCTTTAACCTTTATGCCTAGGTCGGCCTTGGTGCCAAATTACAAATTCAATTTGCAAATTACATAGAACCTACCCCAAGTTACAAGTTACATATTCAATAGGTCCCGACCTATTGAATTACAAGTTACACAATGAATAGGTCTTGCCCCATAACCATTATAAGTTACATAAGTTGAGCGCCCAAATAAGGCCTGCCCTTAACATTCACAAGTTACATTGATATCTATTTGGGCCCAGCCCAATTACAAGCTATCCGAATTGGGGCTTAGCCCTAAACATTAATCAAATATATCAATACAGTTAATTTTAAGGCCAAGGGCCACATTAAAATTAATTACGCTAGGGATTCGACCTAGCTACATTTCAACACTCCCTCTTAGCTAGGGAGGATCCCTTGAATAATCAAGTTACAACGTGACCATGCTTCATGGACTCTTTCCATGATATCCATCATGCATCCCATAGAGGATGGTTCCAAGATACATCATGGATTCCTTCCATGATATTCACCATGCATGCCTGTAGAGGATGAATTCAATATACATCATGGACTCCTTCCATGATACCCATCATGCATACCCGCACAAGATGAAATTAATATACATCATGGACTTCTTCCATGATACCCATCATTCATACCTGCAGAGGATGGATCCACCTTGCATTGCCCGCAGAGGGTGACTCCACCTTGCATTGGAGGGTGGAAGATGCAACTTAGTGCATCACTGGGATTGAGACTCCCTCTCAGCCAAAGCTGTGTTCTCAACAACTTCAAGTCTCTCTCTGAAGTATTCAAACTTCACACGAGCTAGAGGCTTGGTGAGAACATCTGCAATTTGCTCATCAGTGCTGACATATTTCAGCTGAATGGCACCTCTCTGTACCATATCACGAATATAGTGATAATGAGTTTCCACATGTTTTGACCTGTCATGAAACACGAGATTAGCAAACATCTTAATACAACTCTGATTGTCACAATGAATTACAATGGGTTCCCAAGGTTGTCCAAACAACCCAGCAAGAAGCTTGTGAAGCCACACTGCTTCTCTTGACGCCACACTTGACGCAATGTACTCAGCTTCTACAGTACTTAATGCAACTGAGGACTGTTTCCTGCTGGCCCAGGAGATAACAACAAAACCCAAACTGAAACAAATTCTTGAAGTGCTCTTCCTATCGGTTACACTTCCTGCCCAATCAGAATCAGAGTAGCCTTCCAAGGTGATGACTGTTGAAATAGTAGCTAGCTCGGATACCTATCTATTGTATTTTAATGTTGTCAATGGCAATTAAAATACACATGTATTATCTATTATGTAAATCGAACTTAGGGCTGGGCCCAAATACATGTAACATGTAATTATGTCTTGCTTGGGCAAGACCTATATATAATGTAACTTGTGGATAGAACAGGCCCTATAAATGTAACTTGTAATTTGGTCTGACCCTAATTGGGCAATGTAACTTGTGGTGCTATATTGAATGTAACTTGTAGATAGGGTAGGCCCAATATGTATTTTGAGCAATTATGTAATTGGGCTGGGCCCAAACTCATGTGGCGTGTGGTAAAGGCAATCAAGCATTAACGTCTTAATAGGTCAAGACCTATTTGGACGATATACATAATATTATTATTAAATTAACAAGGCAGGCCGACTTGAGACTTGACACCACAAGTCAAGTATATAAGCAAGTCATTTGTACAACATAATGAATCAATTAATATACAAGGTGAATCATTCTTAAGGCTGTCAACACATGTAATCTGCTCTCCAACATTTGGCAATCTCTCTCTCTCTCTTGTGCGAACTTGCTCCTCATCCATTGTGTGAAGGCTAGCTGTTAGGTGATGCTATCAAGATCTTGCGAAGCTAATGAAGACTTGCCTTGAGCGAATTTGATGCTGATGATAAGGGCTGCAATCTCCATTATCATATAAAGAGGAATTCAGATCTGCTATCTTGTTGGTTGAACAACAATCTGAGATAAGCACACTTGCCTTGTAATTGCCTACATTTGAGATAATACACATTGTACTTTGTGGCTAGGTTTTTCACCTCCAAGAGGGAGGTTTTCCCAGGGTATTGGTGTATCTTGTTTTGTGTTTTTATTGTTGTTACTGTTACTGTTTTGTTATAACCTGATTATTTAAGATTAACATCTGATTGCTTAAAATTAACATGGTATCAGAGCTTTAGGTTCATACTAAATAATCAGATTATTAGTTGTCCTTCACTTTCAATTTGTTGTTAGTTTTGCAAGATGGTTACAGGTCTGAAAGTCGAGGACAGACTTGAACATGCCCTAAATTTTACACCATGGAAGGTCTATTACAGTTTGTGAAAGATAAGGATCAAACTGAGCCTTCGGATCTGGATGAGCTAAAGCAATTCAAGAAGTCTACTGTGAATCAGAAAGTTCAACAGCAATGTCTACTTGACAAATTAAGGGCATCGATGGGACGATAGCAAGAATAAGATTTCAGGTGCTCTCATTCCTCTATTCTCAATTATAGGGTCCACCTGGTTGGAGATTTGCATCTGATTACCTTATTATTATTAGTGTCTAATCTAGTGCACAAGGTTCTCTTGCTTGTTAACTACTTCATCTGAGGGTGCTTTCATATGTCGGTTTGTGCACTTGTTTTCAGATCTTAGTATTGCCTAACTTTCTTCCTAAGGTTTGGAACGATCACCCTAGTTCGAGCCTTGTTCTTGTGTTAAGAATTTGTTCTAATCCAGTTTGAACTATTGAAGATAGTTATGCCCTACTCTCTATTTTTTTTAAGTATGTTTAGCTCTCAACCTATTTGATGTGGTGATCCGAATTGATGCATTGATCTAAATACATCCTTGGCACTTAAGACTTCAGCATGTGTATTTAGATATAAATCTAGGAGTATTATGATGGCAAGCACAAATAGAAAGATGAATAAATTTATAGGAGATTTAGAAACATGGAACCTCAGTCATTGGTGTGATAGACATCCTACTTAGTATCTATGCCCAATGTTGACCTTACTATCTTCATATTATGATCTAATCCCTTATGATACTTGTTGCATAGTTTTGATGCATTGTATTCTATCTAAGTCTTGAAATGCTCAATAGTCTTGTTGCTTTGGAATTATATACTCTTATGGTGTGTCTCTTGATTTGCATCAAATCTCTTAACATCGTAGGGACTGCATTTTCTGTTCTGTTTTATGTTTGGATAAGGTTGTCATGTAGGGTTGTGACTGTGTAACACTTGGTTCTCTTCAGCTCTTCATAATAGGCCCTCATGTTCTTTGTCATGCTGTTATTATAACCTTGCTCTGCTCCTCTTGTGTAGAGGATTGCCTTCAGCTCTAATGCATTTTCTGTCATGGCTTTCATCATCCTTACATAATATTCACTGCGACACTATCTCTTCAATTTAAGCATACTGCCTATTACATTCTTTGAAGTAAGTATTCTCTTGATGATGAAACCTAAGATGAATGAGGTATCTAACTTATTGAATTTGGCTTTCGATCATACGCTTGTTCTCAACTACAATGTGTATCCTTTTGAGTGGTCGATACTCATATCTGATTTTACGCATTGGCTGGAAAGACAATTAGGCTTATATACCTTGCTTACCTTGCTTATGGATTTTGTAAAAGTTTTCTGAAGTCATACACTTGCCTTAGTTTTCTAATATAAGCTAACTCTCTGTTATTCAACTATGGAAAACAACTTTAGAATGTTGTGTAGCTTTACTCTATGGTTGAAGTTGATCATAGACTGGCAATATCCTTTTGAGCAATCTTGGCATATGTTATCAATGGTGGAAGTCTAGATAAGTTACTTTACATGTTAATTCATTCTATTGGGATATTTTCTCTTCAAGAGTTTCTTGAATTACCATGCCTTCAAGCTTAAGAGGGAGCTTGGTTTCTTCACTTGAAGGTATGCCTTGATCACAATGATTGTACTATAGGTCCATTTCATAAAAGTGAAGTAGGGAAAAGGTTGGCATTTCTCGTCTTTGATTTATGGCTGCCTTTCTTGATTGATTCTCAGTTTATGCAATCTTCATGAGACTTGATTACCACAATTTTATATTAAGAATCAAAAGAGAATTCCATATGGAAGTTTTTGAAAATATGAAGCTAGATGTAGTTAGAAGGAAACATTTGCTCTTGCTGTTAGATATACTAATATTAGAACCACTATAGCTAATGCTGCAAGCTGGAAGTTAGATATAAAGACTATTTTCTTAATGTTGTCTATATTGAACAACCTGAAGGTTATGAGATTCATAATAGAGAAACTAGAGAAGCGGTTTGGATTCAAGTGTGGCAACTAGAGAAGTAGTTTGACTTCGCAAGCTTCTTGTTGGGTTGTTTGGACAACCTTAGGAATCCATTGTTATTTATTTTGATAATCAGAGTTGTATTAAAATGTCTAATAATCTCGTGTTTCATGACAGGTCAAAACACGTGGAAACTCATTATCACTACATTCGTGATATGGCACAAAGAGGTGCCATCCAGCTGAAATATATCAACACCAATGAACAGGGTTCTGATGTTCTCACCAAGCCTCTAGCTCGAGTGAAGTTTGAGTACTTCTGAGAGAAGCTTGGAATTGTGGAGAACACAATATTGATTGAGAGGGAGTCTCAATCCTAGTGATACAATTTAGACTACATCTTCCACCCTTTGCGGGCAATGCAAGGTGGATCCATCTTTTGCGGGCAATGCAAGATGGACATCATGAAATGAGTTCATGTGTTTTATTGCAGGTATACTCGATGGAGCTTATGCATTCATCCTTGCAGGCAATGCAAGATGAAGGTCATGAATGGATCATGACAAGTGGCAGCTATCCTCCCTAGCTAAGAGGGAGTGTTGAAATAGTAGCTAGCTCGGATACCTATCTATTGTATTTTAATGTTGTCAATTGCAATTAAAATACACATGTATTATCTATTATGTAAAATCGAACTTAGGGTTGGGCCCAAATACATGTAACTTGTAATTATGTCTTGCTTGGGCAAGACCTATTTATAATGTAACTTGTGGATAGGACAGGCCCTATAAATGTAACTTGTGATTTGGTTTGACCCTAATTGGACGATGTAACTTGTGGTCCTATATTGAATGTAACTTTTAGATAGGGTAGGCCCAATATGTATTTTGAGCGATTATGTAATTGGGTTGGGCCCAAACTCATGTAGCGTGTGGTAAAGGCAATCAAGCAATAACGTCTTAATAAGTCAAGACCTCTTTGGACGATATACATAATATTATTATTAAATTAACAAGGCAGGTTGACTTGAGACTTGACACCACAAGTCAAGTATATAAGCAAGTCATTTGCACAGCATAATGAATCAATTAATATACAAGGCGAATCATTCTTAAGGTTGTCAACACATGTAATCTGCTCTCCAACATTTGGCGATCTCTCTCTCTCTCTCTCTTGTGTGAACTTGCTCCTCATCCATTGTGTGAAGGCTGGCTGTTAGGTGATGCTATCAAGATCTTGCGAAGCTAATGAAGACTTGCCTTGAGCGAATTTGATGCTGATGATAAGGGCTGCAATCTCCATTATCATATAAAGAGGAATTCAGATTTGCTATCTTGCTGGTTGAACAACAATCTGAGATAAGCACACTTGCCTTGTAATTGCCTACATTTGAGATAATACACATTGTACTTTGTGGCTAGGTTTTTCACCTCCAAGAGGGAGGTTTTCCCAGGGTATTAGTGTGTCTTGTTTTGTGTTTTTATTGTTGTTACTGTTCTGTTATAACCTGATTATTTAAGATTAACATCTGATTGCTTAAAATTAACAATGACAGTGTTGATTGGATACTTCAACCCGTAGCCAACTGTGCCTCGCAAATATCTCAGAATATGCTTGGCTGCAACAAGATGAACATGCCTGGGTTCATGAACTGGCTGAGGGCACTCATTGCATAACATATATCCGGTCTAGTGTTAACTAGATTCATCAAGGATCCAATCAGCTGTTTGTATTCCGATGGATCTGCAAAATCAGAGTTAGCTCTAGAAACATTGTAATCCATTATTCAAGATATCAATTCATTGGATCCTTGGCATACTTCTAACTCTAGAGAGTAATGCATTAGGCCTAGTTTTATTCCAAATTCTGAAACTAACTCTTTCTAGTTAGAAATTGTATGTAAATCAGAATTAGCATTTCAACATTAAACCGATAGGATCAACATCATGCTTACAAAATCCTAAGCTTATAGAATATTGTCAATTCTTTCATCAAAGCATTTTACTGAGGATTGTAGGGAACATAGAACTCTCTCTTAATCTTTAATATAAAGCCGTGACAACCAAATCTTAAGAATGCACTAAGGAAAGCAACCATCATGAGTTTTCATAAGTCAGAATGAGAAATGCTAATTTTTCAAAAAGGACCCATAGCACAATCATTATGAACGTGGCATACCTTCAACCATCTTCTCAAGGGAAGGAATGAGCTAAAAGCTTGTATAGGCTCTCATGTCTATTCCCAAGCTCCCTCTAAAGCTTGAAGCATAATAGTTCAAGACTATCTTGAAGAGAAACATCAATCATGATTCAACATCCCAATAGAATGAATTAATAATAACATGAAAATTCATGAACATGATTCAAATATAAGAGAACTTATCTCTTTATTGGCTAGACTCCCACACAATCCACCAACGTTCTTAAGTTGTTCCATTTTCAAGCTCATGGATCTTCGATGGCTGCGTGGCCTTTGACCCTTGCCATTACATATCATCTACCTTCAGCTCAGTGACAACATATTGGAGTTACACGCAAGGGTCGCTTGGACCTTCACCCTTCAACCCTGTGAATTGCCTTAATTCAAATTTGGTGGCTCTCTCTAGTTGATGAATGCAATGTTCGATTCAACATATCCACTGACTTCTCAATGAGAGCAAATTGTACATCGCTAGTCCAAGGAATATAAAGATGCTCATAGTCATCAATCGCTCTTCCTAAATGAGGTCGCTGTGATATAATATGATCAATTCAAATACCTTCAATCATAGATAAAACTACACAACATTCTGTAAATTGTTGAACAAATAACAATAAGATAACCGCACCTATGCAAAGAACCGAAAAATGTCATATGTTGATCACATCGGATCATATTATTGTATTATTGAATTGCAAAAATAATGATTGGTCAGAAGAATTAAAACAAGTGTATGTCTTTAGAAAAATAGTGTACATAAGCCAAGTTGTCTTTCCAGCCAATGCATAAAACTAATCAGAAGGAATACAAGATAATTATGTAAGCACCAACCACTCAATTGAAGAGACACATTTGTTAGTCCCAACCGGTGTTGAGGAGGGAGGGGTGAATCAACACTATACCGATTTCTTGCAGATATAACCTTAATCAAAACTTCTATTCAAACTTAACACTAATCAGTATAAGCAACATTGATAAGGAACATGTACACAAAAATGAAACACACATGACTACCAAGATTTATCGTGTGGAAACCTGTTGACGTGTTTTTTATGATTACGTCGAACACAGAATAAAGTTGCCTAACAGTCACTTCACTCTCTCTTGATCAAAGTGCGATTGTATGCTAAGATTGCAAGAAGTTCAAACAATCGACTCCAAGGTTCCTTCAATGCGTGTGGACGTGACTCAGTTGGCTGATGTGATTGCTGGTAATCCCAGGGGCCTTACGTTTGCATCATTCTTTCACTTCTTTGTTGTGGCTGGAATTCCATCATCGGATATAGTGAATCTGTGATACTTCTGCTTAGAACGAACTAAAATGGACTGAAAGTAAAAGGGAAAGGGTTTAGAAGGATCTAAATCTACTCCTAAGGGCAGTGATAACAATGAATAGTGCTCTGGTGGACAAATTCCAAATAAACCAAGCTCTGCTTCGCCAAGTTTAACTACAACTCCACAAGAACCGGTGCAATCTTCTGGGGATGCTAGAGGATTTTCAAATCGAGAAAGTATATTTGAATACCCAAAACGGCGCAATCCAAACGACTATCCACAATCGAACTTAGCACGAATTTAGGGGGCTCAGACTAACTTTACACTGCAACTTACAATCAGAAAGATGCAAAAAGTATGAACCATGGAAATTCATCAGACACCATTATATTCTCCATTGAAATCAAAGCACTATACTACTTCTACTCTAAGCGAGGAAGGTGAACCCATGCAAGTCTTGAAAAAATAAATTAAGTGGACGCCATCAGAGAACAATGTTTCACTGTTATTATCCCAAAACTTATCACAAAAATTTCAGACAAAACTCCCCCCTTTACAAATGAAGGGGTCACCCCCTTATATAGGCCTCAAGCCATGATTACATGCAAAACCCTAATTAGGGTTTGCCCTAAAGATTCCCCACTCAAGGTGCAACAAGGTGGGAATCGACAATTAATAACCCATTATGTCCATGTACAATTAATTTAAAAGAGCCTAAAATAGCGCCCACTAGCACATTAAATGTGCCCTCATGCAAAAATCGCCTGTGATGCCATAAATGCACCATCATCTTCTGAATGCGATGGTTGCATGCAGAAGGAATATGTCATAATGCCATAAATGTAACGGCTGCATGCAGAGAGATGCTTCATTAATTCAACGTCCGTTGACTCCATTGCCACTTGGCGAGAAAACCTTGGACAGAGAAAACTTTAGGAGAGAAGAATTTGATCCATGAAGAATTTTTCTTGAAGTTTCTCGAACTCTCCTTGCTCTGGAGGAGATTTTCAACAATTTTTCAACATCTCCTACTTTTTAGGAATTTCCACAATTTTAGGGTTTTGGTCCAGAAGAGAGAATTCTCACGTATCCATATCTTCAAAAATTTCTAAATTTGGAGGTCATCTAACCCCTGAAAATGGATTTTTCAAATTCTTCCCTGGGGGGGAAATTTCTTGTTCAGTTCATCCCTGATTCCTTCCTTGCCTTAGAAATTTTATCTTCAATTCATCCTTGGGTGTGATTTCTTGTTGTGGAGGAATTCTCCTTTGGAAAGGAATTTGTTTCTTACCCCGAGTAAGGAAATTCTTCATGCCTTAGCCAATTTTCATGATTTCCAAGAACTATGTTCTGAAGGAAGAAATTTCAAACACTTAGTCAATTTTTTACCTTTCCTGGAATTCTGTCCTGAAGGAAGGAATTTCCGACACAACCAATTTTTTCACTTTCTTGGAATTTCTTCTTCTTGGGAGCAATTTTGACTTGGTGGAGGATTCAATGAAATTTGTGAATCCTCCATGCATCCTTCATTTTGGCGCCTGTCCTTCATCTTGGACAAAATTTTGACTTGGTGGAGGATTCAGTGAATTTGTGAATCCTCCATGCCTCCTATCTGGCGCTCCTTCTCTCACTTGGGCGCTAAAATGCCTTGGTCAAGGACTCTTGCAATTTGCCTGTTTCTTCATGCATTCTTCATTTTGGCACCCTCCACAAGGCTGGGGCGGGAATTCCTCCTGAGGAAGGAATTCATTGTTTTGTGAATTGTCCATGTCCTCTTTTCAACATCCCTATTTTTTAGGGATCTTCCTAAAATTTAGGAGCCAGGTTCATTGGATGGGGAATTTCATCCCGATTCCGAATCTATAAAATTTTCCGTACTTCGTCGAGATTTGGTGTCTAAAAGTAGCAAATTCGAAAATTCACGCGAGGGGAATTTTGCTTTTTATTCCTCCTTGACTTCTTGGATTCCATGCCTTAGGCAAAATTTCAATTTTTTAGCTTGGGTGAAATTTTCACCATGCCAAGGATTCATGGATTTTCCTTCTCTCCTTGGGAATCTCATTTTAGCACCCAACTCCAGACTTGGGCGCATTTTTGCTTTGTCCATGGACTCGCGGATTTTTCCACCTCTCCTTGGCTTCTCCATTTCAACGCCTGACTCCAGACTTGGGCGCATTTTCCCTCTGTCCATGGATTCATGGATTTTTCCTCCTGTCCTTGGGATCTTCAATTCAGCGCCTGACTCTAGACTTGGGTGCATTTTTGCTTTGTCCATGGATTCGCGGATTTTCCTTCTCTCCTTGGGATCTTCAATTCAGCGCCTGACTCCAGATTTGGGAGGAATTTTGCCAGTGCCAGGGATTCATGGATTTTCCTTTTGTCCTTGGGAATCCCATTTTGGCACCCAATTCCAGACTTGGGCGGAATTTTGCCAGTGTCAGGGATTCATGGATTTTCCTTCTGTCCTTGGGAATCCCATTTTGGCGCCCAATTCCAGACTTGGGCAGAATTTTGCCAGTGCCAGGGATTCATGGATTTTCCTTCTGTCCTTGGGAATCCCATTTCGGCGCCCAATTCCAGACTTGGGCGGAATTTTGCCAATGCCAGGGATTCATGGATTTTCCTTCTGTCCTTGGGAATCCCATTTTGGCCCCTGACTGCATATTTGGGCGGAATTTCCACTATGCCATGGATTCATGGAATTTTCCATCTATCCTTACCTTCCTCATTTTGGCGAATTTCGGAGCTTTCCATTTTAGGCATAGGCTTCTAGCACTTGATCAATTTCTGGCTTTCTCTATCTGTTGTCTGACTTACCGGAATTAGAAATGTTTGTGAACGTCTGATCCTTGTCGCCTTATCTGACTGACCTTGCCAGTATTGACTTTCCAAAAATAGAAACATTCAAAATGTCAGCGTTAGACCCCTAGATAGGGTGTAGGAATGACTTACTATAAATCGAAACTTACTAAAAATAGTAAGTTCGATTTTTGGCAAAATGATGACATTCTGGGACTTGGAAAAATCCCTAAAAAATAGGGACTTTCTAAAAATAGAAAGTTGCTCTGTTTGGGCTCAAATTTTACTGGGAGGTCCCTTGAAGGGTCCTGATTCTAGTCGTATGTTCAGTTTTACCAAAACCCTAATAGAAACCCCTAAAATCTAGGATAAATGGCATAAACCCCAAAACAAGACAAAACAGGTCCTAGGCTTAGCCGAATTTGCTCAAACGAAAGGCAGACTTGACCAATATGACCCCCAAACACTTGCAAAGCAGAGAGACTGATGAGACTGTTGCGAAAAGACCCCAAAAACGCAAGCCAAAAGACCGAGAGAGCCTAAAAAGTAGGGGGTCCCCATTTGCAATGGGGCGATGTGTGAAAACATCACAACAAAACCCAAATGGGAGAAAACCACGGTGTAAATAGAAACTCACAAAATTTGCACTCTTCTGGAGTACGCCCGATGAGGAGCCATCCCTGTTAGGAGATTACAAAGACACTTTTAGGTGCCACCCAATTAAGGCATTTTCTTTAAGGCCTGTTTGAACCTTTACCCTGTTAGAGGTAGCCTTGTTAAAGGACTTAGGATCATCATTTAAGATGTCACTTGGTTAAGGGATTTTACAAAGGGACCTGTTAAAGTCCACCCAATTAAGGGATTTTACTGTTGTAGTTATTAGAAAACAACAAAGAGAATGATCTGCTATAATAGCTACTCTTAGCTTAATCGGATCCAAATGAAGCTCTTCAGTTTGACCACCGATTACACTTGCTTTGCATTCTACCGGTGCTCTGCATCACACTTCTTCTACACTCTACTGGTATTCTGCATTCTTTCTCTTCTCTTCACCACTCTGCTATTCACTTAGCGAATTTGCCCTCTTCTCACCTTGCTGGATCGCCTCTCCTTAAAATTGCACTTTGCAATTTTTACGATCAATCATTTTGGTTTTCACCAAAAAACTTTATACCATATTTCGCCAACACATACCCGCTGATTCCTCAATCAGTTTACACCTAACACTCGGTAGATTTGAAATTCAAATCATTCCAAATCTTCTCGCACTCTCTGTGCGCTCTCTCCATCAATCTCGCCAACAACTCCTCCTTGATTGCCTTTGCAACTCATAATTTCACCAACCTTTGGGTCGTGTTTTGTCTTTTTAATGCAAACTGGAAAATCCCCACAAATCTCACCTTAACTAGTTGTTAACTGTTGTAGACTTCACTATCCGTTTGTTTGATGATATCTCGACATGACTGACTCACCTTTGGTCATCGCATCCAACTTACCAGTCATTACTCCGAGATTCTTGGTGGGTATCATCCTTCAACCTGTATCACCGGTTCACCGGTGTAACTCTTCACCTTTTGCCACCGGTCACTGATCATCAATCAAACTGATCACCTATTTGTCCAAAGTGTACCGGTCATGCATAAGACTACTACATTGGAATTTGAGTCACCTCTTGTGACCGCATCATCATTTCAACTGTCAGTTTAAGAAATTGATCTCAACATCCATCAAATGCTTGACTGACTGGTCAGCTCCTCTGTTTATCCTTCAACCGATTAATCTTCGACCAACACACTGCTTAAGTGTGTCAATAATGCATATTAGGGAAGCACTGAATCCTCCATACTATTTGCAGCCATGAGTAAACCATTGAGGTTTACCACACCTCCTTGCCTAAGAGCTTGGTCTTATTCACCGGCAAGTGTTAGTCATCAATGACAATACTAACTAATGAACCGGTTGTGCCAACACCATCAGTTATGCCAACAACATTGTATAGTTGAGCACAAACATATGATGGATAAATACTAAAAAGAACTGAGGCCACAAAATCTCCATGGTGGGAGTGCCCACATCATTCTAACTAAATAATGTCTGTTCAATAGGTTAGATACTTTTATTCTGCATTGTTCTTAGGTTTCATCATCAAGAAATTGAACAAAGTCTCAAGTATATTCTGCTTTAATGAAAAGAAAGCAGAAACTAATCAAGCATTACTATTTAATGAACGTTTACTTCAAAATGTAATAGGGAGTGTTCCCCATACAAACTAAATACCAAGCATATTTGCCACGATGAATGAAGAAGAATAGACCACTATATATTATGTGTTTCCAACTTTATGATATATTCAAATCACCGCATCAATCATCATCAATATTCAGATCAATAACATCATTGATATTTGGACCATTGCATATTCCTCATAGCAAATCATGGATTTGGGTTAAGAATAATGTTGAGGTATGCATACTTAGAATAGAGAATAATCGAATACCAACTTCCATAACTCGAACTAGGGTTGGAACAAATTCTTAACACAAAGACAAAGCTCGAACTAGGGTGACAATTATACAAACCCTTAATAAAATACAAGGAATACTAGGGTTTGAAGCTAGAAGAAAACAAATGCACAAAACCAACATATCTTTGATGAGATAGTTAACAAACAAGAAAACCTTGTGTTCTAGTTAAGACCCCAAACTAGGGTTACAGCTAAAAGAACTAATACCAATAACAACAAAGCAAACAGATTCAAATCCTCAAACTAAGCGAACCCTTCTTAACAGAAGTAAACAAAAGAGAGTAGAGGAATAAGGACACCTGTATTCTAAGATTTTATTTGAAGCCTTCATACTCTTGTTACGGCACCATCAATGCCCTCAATCTTCAAGCTGTTATGTTGTTGTATAACTATAAGATACAATCGATTCCCAATCATTCATACTAAACTTCTTCAGCCCTAGTTTGCAAAAAGAATACAGGATCTACCTTCAAGTTGTTAGGCTTTATAGAAGGAACCCACTCTGATACCATGTTAGTTTTAGCAATCAGATTAGCAGTATAGAATAGAAAATCAGAATGCAAAGTAAATCATATGCATAACACACATGTACCCTGGGAAAACCTCCCTCTTGGAGGTGAAAAATCCAGCAACAACTATCTTAGATTGTATTATATTCACCATAGAGCAGATTTACAATATAGCCTTCTAGGGCACAAGCACAACTTATCTGAGATATAACAATTTGAAGAATCAAATCCCTGTAGCTCAATTTGGCAGCCCAGATTTGAGTTCCCTGTCTTTGTATGAAGTTTACTCAGCCTTGCAAGATGTTCACTCAGTCTTGATAGGGTTCGCTTTGCTGTAACTCTACTTCGCTTGCTGAAGATTGCAAATCAGAACACAAGGGCAGATTGCTGACTAGTAGTTCGCTCACAGCTGGAAGGAGTTTGCTGACCTCTAGATGGGATTCACTGGCACCTATGATTAGCTCGCTGACTTTGTGACTGAATTCGCTGACCTTTGAAGTAGTGCAGATCACATTTGCTATTATCTATGTCTTGTGACCTCAAGTCACTTCCTTTATATACATGCCTTTAACCCTTATGCCTAGGTCGGCCTTGGTGCCAAATTACAAATTCAATTTGCAAATTACATAGAACCTACCCCAAGTTACAAGTTACATATTCAATAGGTCCCAGCCTATTGAATTATAAGTTACACAATGAATAGGTCTTGCCCCATAACCATTATAAGTTACATAAGTTGAGCGCTCAATTAAGGCCTGCCCTTAACATTCACAAGTTACATTGATATCTATTTGGGCCCAGCCCAATTACAAGCTATCCAAATTGGGGCTCAGCCCTAAACATTAATCAATTATATCAATACAATTAATTTTAAGGCCAAGGGCCACATTAAAATTAATTACGCTAGGGATTCCAACTAGCTACATTTCAACATTTTCAAATAGGGGAATCTTTTGAAAATTGGCAGTTAAAATTTAAAAATCCTCTTTCTAGTTTCTCTATGTCATTTATGTTATAGGTAGAGTGTTAGGGTATTTGTACATTTTACAGTTTGATTATTGGCATGATAATAGTACTCTGTTAATTGTATCAAATTATTACTCCTATGCCAAATTTCTTTGTAGGTGGAAGGACTGTGGGCAAGGTTGATCCAGGGAAATCTGACGAGTTGATCTCAGATTTCAACAATTTGATGCCAAAATGTAGGCATTTGCCAAAGGATCTAAAATTTCATATCAATTGACTAATAGACTGCATCAACTATTTGCAAGGCTTCATGTACTATAGTCTATTGAGTGCCTTTATATTAACTTTGCATGTCTGTAGAAAATCATATCTAACAGAAATAATTACAATCAGAGTGTATTCTTCTATTACAAGAACTACAGATATTAATGTCTACTTTGAATGTCCAAGGCTGTCTCCTTGTCATGCACTGTCATAGTCGCTAAGCTGCACTTCTCATGTATCTACTAGTATTCTAACAGCGTAGATTGCAGCTTATCATGAGAAGTTACCTTCAAGCACTGTTTAATGCAATACTTATACGTTAAATTAATACCAAATAATAACTCTTCATTTGAAAATAATTGTGATTGTATAAGCATTCTAGAACAGAAAATAATTTTTCAAAATCATACTACATTTAGATGAGACAGGGCTGATGGTTAATGTGATGGTATTGTTGAAAAATATTTTAACAACAATTTGTCTCCTGATAGCTACACACAGATCTGTCCCACAAAAGGCATCGCAGCTAAATCAATTTGAAAAATGCCTAGCTTCAAAAAAATTTGCAGGCAGAAAGAGAATAAACTCTTTTAACAAAATCAATGAACGCCTTTCTGTATGCTTTGTTTTTGGGTGTTGGGGTTCCTGGCTGTAATTTTTTGTACTTTGAAGTCCAATTGAGCTTCTTGTTATGCTTCTAGAAACAAGGGAGAGTATTATAAATGAAATTTATCTCACACTGGAAATATTCCATTATTATGGGTGGCTTTTGCCTTTCAAGCAAGTGATAAGGTTCTAAAAAACATTTCTCAAGCGGTTGCAATCATATCATTTTATATCTCTTGAAAACAAAGAATCTCAAGTCAGATCATTTGCAATGACAATACATTCAACTTTCGTGGCACATGCTTGGGGATTGCTCTGCTTTAAGGGATATACATCTTCAAATTTTGTCATTTTCCACAAATAAATTTATATAGGGATGTTCTTCTGTAGGACTTATGGACCATTTGTAATGACACTATTGCTCAGAGAGATCCATTGAATGCGGGGGCACCTCCACTCATGGGATATTCCCATTACAAATGTCCTTTTTCACTAAATTCACCAATACTAAAATGTTGTAAACTGGAGAGAAAAATAAAATTGATTGAAAATTAATCAGTAATAAAATATCTTATGAGCTTCTGTGATACGTAAATTGTTTCTTTTTTAAAGATTCCTTTGTTAATAGAACTTTACCAAATTTTTAGACAAATGCCTATACTGAAGCATGTCTAATAAAAATAGTCTTGAAATCGTGTATATACATATAACTAGAGATGCATGTTAACATGTGTATATGACAATTTTTTCAGGATATATGTACATGACAACTATCAGAATTTAGATGTTTTGTTTTGAGAGACTTAATTATATGTCTAAGTTGGATTCTCCGCCACAGCTCTTCATTCTGAAAATTGTTCAACACAAGAGCTAGAAAACCTTGCCAACCAAAGATTAAGCAACAGCAAATGTGGGCTATTAGCAATGTGCTTGAAACCACAAATTGTGTAGCTTGAATTTCTAATCTAACTAATATGTGAACTCTACTTTATACCATTCATTCTCAAACAACAGTATATTTGGAAACAAGCGTCGCTATACTTCAAATGTTGCATCCAGATCTGTTTGTGATCTGAAGAGGGTGTAAATATTTGAAAATGTAGGTTTTCCTGGTGTCATTTTAGTCAGGGCAGCACATAGCTTTAAAACTGCAAGGCAATTTTACAGTATATTATATTTTAGATAAAATACTTGCACTTGCAACTGCTGTGTAGTGTTGAACACCATCATTTTGGTGTTAGCAAGACTTAATGCTTTTATGCTTTAAATATAGTGGTAAAAATAATTCTCGGAAGTTAGAGAACAAAGCCTCAAATAGTCTATAATTTGTGTTAGTAATGGTTTAAGTTTTATAGTGTTAAAATCCAACTAGATTAATGGTATTGGCATCTTTTAGACAGGCTAGGAGGATGGCAATATATAAAAGTATATCCAATACCGAGATGCAATTAAGTTTGAATATGAAGTCTTATGGCACTTTTATTTTTTATGATGTCCCTCAAACATTTCAGGCATAGGTTAAGGTTAGTTGAAAATCGCAATGTAATATCTGTAAAATAGCTAATATGCTTAATATGTTCTAGCATAGCAGTTAGCTACTGCCATTAACGCCAGATGGAATGGGTATTTACTGCCAATAACATCAGATGGAATGAGAAAGGTTAAGGGGAGAAGGAAGAAATAATTGAGTGACCAAGGATCCATGGATCTACGGAATATATGCTTTTTTTTGGCAATATATCATGGAGAGAAGGTGGATCAAGTTGAGTGAGGACTCAAAAGTGTACGATTTACAGTTCCCATAGAATGACATTTAATAGCAAACAACTGGTAAAAGAAACCATATTTCAGGTTTATTAATTCATTGGTATGTTTTAGGATGTATGATGTAAATAAGTAGGGATAGAGCTATGCCTTTATTTGCTTGCAATTCCATTCTGAGAGTTTTTAACCATCATTTATAAGTGCTTTTTTTGGTTGTTTGCTTTACTTCTATTTCAGTGTTTTTTTTTTGGAAGTTTAATGGCAGGGATTTTTAGCCTGGCCTGCACCAGGAGAGGTGTACATATCCTACCCCCTTGTGGGATTTGAACTTGTGACCTCTCTTTCAAGAGCACAAGTTCTCCACCACTAGGCCAACTCAGGCTGTACTACTTTTATTTCAGTTTTGCTTTTGCTTGTTTGATTTCTTTTATTTGACAGTGTTATTTTTGTTGGTTTGCTTTATTATATTTCAGAGTGTTCTTATGTTTATTTGATTCCTTTCACTAATTGATTGTTTCATTGCATTGATCCTGTCAATTTTTGGATGTGCAACATTTAGATAAATATCTTCAATTCTATCTTTAGATTCAGAGGTTAATGTATATAAGATTATAGAGACATTCAATGTGGGCATCTTACAGGAGGGTATTCAACTATGCAATTGCTAGAGAGGATGAAGGGCCACAAAGTTATGAGGGCAGATGTTCTGTATGGTCACACCGTCTGTTGGCATGACTGTTTCAGTGGAAGGTGCTCATACTTGTGGGATATCTATCTATATTCAGTATTTCTTTTCATAACAATGTTATGTAGGATACTATGCCGATCCAGTAATTTAAATTAAATAATGTGAAGGTGCAGGTCATTTCTTTTACTGTACTTGTATTCGAAGATGAGAGATAAAAGGTAATGTGATATTCCCATAATTCATCTGAAGATGCCAAACAAAATGCATCCATGGGCATTATTCATCATTGATGTATGCAGTAGGTCACCAAAAGAGCCCTGTGATCAGAACACAAAAATGTTCTCATCCTTTAAAGAATGGTTCATTCAATGCCAAACACCTCAAAATGCGTCATCCAAAAGAGCCCTGTGTTCAGAACACAAAAATATTCTCATCCTTTAAAGAATGGTTCATTCAATGCCAAACACCTCAAAATGCACAATTGCAAGCCATCAAAAAACACATAAGTTATATTCTTTGCCGCAGACACTGCAAACTTCAGAATCTTAACTCATACAGAGCAATGTGTAATTATGGTTTTGAAGTATCAAAATGATATTATCCTTGGGATGAAGTTTTTTGATTGGGCTAGTTAGCAGAGGGGTTACCCCTACAGTATAAATGCTTACTAAACATTTTTAAAGATGTTATCCAGGGAAAAGTTCACTAGGGTTTTAAAGGATTGGTTGGATTCGTTTCAGAAAGAAAAACCTGATTCTGTGCCATGGTTTTATTGCAATTAAGTTGTGGGATATTCTCTCCAAGGGAAGCCTAAATTGGCGTTGCATATATTCGAGGAAATGCATTGTGAAGATTTGATGTTGAATAAATGATCCCACAGTGATTTGGTCAACATATTTGCAAAGCAAATTGTTTTGAAGCAGTAGATGTAATTAAAGTAGAAATGTCATGGAGAAAGTTTGAGGTAAGGTTGGATGTTCAATAAAGATTTAAGAGTTTGTGACCAGGGTAAGCTGGAGGAAGCAAAATAGTTTGTCAATGAGTTAGAGGGAATGGATTTTCAGCAAATGAAGTTGGTGTTTTTTCACTTGTTAGTGCACTCAACAAAGTAGGAAAACTTGATGAAACGAGGATGTTATTTAAGGAGTCCAGAAAAGGAGTGTTGATTACAATGTACAAAGTACATATCACATGGATTAGTACCTCCTAGAAGAGAATACAGTAGATGAAAGATTGGATTAATTTGAAAAAGTGGTCTCTAAAGGTTTTCATTCCAGATCTCAATGCTATGGTGCATTGCTAAGCGACCTTTAAAAGTAATAGATACAGTGAGGTCAGTTTTTGGCTGAATGTATGAAAGATAATTATATCATCCCTGACAAGGATTATGAATGTTGAAGTTTCTTTACCTTGCAAGGGAAACTCATTAATGTTGCAATTGAATTGTATAATGACAGACCAGAGATAAAGTTTACTCCTAATAATATTTTACATATGATAAACTTATAAATGCTCTTTGCAGCTTGGGAAAAGTGAAGGAGGCCTACAGAGTTCTGGATGCTGGGATAGAAGCTGGTCTTTTTCCATGTAAATGTACATTGACATTTCTTCTCAGTGCTCTGTGCATAGCTGGGAAACTTGATAATGTTTATAAATTCTTTGTAACATAAGTAAAAAGCAATGTGTCCCTGACTATTGTATTGTAGTGAAACCATTACTGCCTGTAGCCAAGCTGGCAGAATGCACTCTATGCATTTTGGTAAAGTTAAATGTCTTTGTTGAGAAAAGTAATTAATTTGCATTAATAGATGGCTTTTGTATTGCAAAACGTTAGAGATATGGCTTCCAAATAGCTTCTTGATATGACAGCCCATTGTCACTTACGTAATTGATGCATTTTGAAAAGTGTAGTTGTGTTCTTTGTGAAACAGGTCATGTGGATGAGATTCTTGGACTATTGCATGTGCATGTTTGTGATTCCTCTTCAGACATCAATTTCTATAATATTATTAATTAAAATTATATATAGGTTTTGTAGGATGATACAACCATGAGAATTCTTTAAAAAATGCGAGAACAATTGTCTACCTGATGCCAATACCTATATCAGTTTATTACATGGCTACTTGAAAAGTAAATGTGGTTAATGTTGTGAACTTGTTTAGGGTACTGTTAGCAGACACTTAATTTTCATCAAAGCCTTGCAACATTATGATCAGTGGCCTTTGTACTACAGAGAAAGGGGATCTCACAATTATTTGCATTGATGAAATGATCAGGAAGAGAATGAATCGCAGTTTTGGGTGCAATGAGAAGTTATTTATGCTTTATGCAAGCAAGGCCCCTGAAATGTTTTGGGGATATGAAACAGAAATGGCAACATTACAGCACTTTCATTTACATTGTGCTTGCCGGCAATTATTTTAAGTTAGATGAAGTTAACAATGTTTGGTTTATCTTTGATGACATGCTGTTGCTGCTGACATTTTTATGTCCGATATGCTACTTAAGGCCTTTGCAAGGAGGGCAAGATGGAAGTTGCTACTGATCCATTTAGGAGAATGCCTAATAAAGGTTGTCTACCAAATGTGCCAACTTCTGATTGCCTAATATATTATTTAGATAAAGCCGGCAGAGAATACAACGCTGAAAAACTTAAGAACTACTGGAAAAAAAAAGCGTCCTAATAGATACACAATATTCTTTTGTTATGATCAATTGTTTTGTACTCACCAGAGAATATTATGGGCTATTGTTTTCCTTTGATTATTTAATATTTATTCATTTAAAATTTATGGAGGTGAAGAAACTTTCAACCAATTACATAAACTGCAATTCTCTAGTTTTTATTAATTTGATAATTCCTTGGATACATTTCATCTTTGTTTAATTTTTTTTTTAAATCAAGTTATACTGTTTGTCTGTGAGTTCCATACAACCATTTGCTGTACCCGACAATCCAGAAGACAGGTTCACTTCTGTCATGCTTCTTTAATGGTTAATGAGATATAGGCAGACCAGTGGGCAAAGGGTTGATAGATTAGTGGTTATTCTAAAGAGTAAATTACAAGAAATGAACATTAAGTTTGTATCTTGGGGTGTGTGAAGAATTCATTTTTAGCCCCCTGGATAAATAGGAGACAATATGGCAAGCAAATATTGTCGAATAGGATGTGACCTTAATCGGTAAGATGTTTTCTTATTAAAGCCTTATGATCGATTGTCCATTGCTGGTGCACCATACCAAAGGGACTAGACCTTATCCTCTAAGGGGAATATGCCAATGAAAAAAGCTTGAAGTTGGTATAGTAGACACTTACACATGTCCTATCACTAACATCACTAATTCTTCTTTTTTATTCATTAATTAATCTAATCGCATTTTTTTCTAAATTAATATTTTATCATTTCTCATCACAAATTAACTATTCTATTTCTATCCTAATCATCTAAATCAATTGATCTCTCTTAATTAAATTAATTAAATAATTTTTAATTGTTTAATTAAATTTTGATTATTTATCTTAATTAAATATTCCTTATTATTTAACTAAGTTCAATTTCTATTTCTCTTAATTAAATAATTTCTTTAAATTATTTAATTATCTAATTTGTTTCCTTCAAATTAAATTAATTTCATTTCCCTCCATCTTTTCAATTAATTCAAATTTTCCCAAATCTGAATTTCATCAAATTTCTCAATTTCAATTCCAATTTCATTTTCATTTCATCTCAAGTTTTTGAAAATCAAATTCAAACCAAATTGAATTTCATGCTAATTTCCTACATCACGTGTTCAAATTCCTAATTAACACGGACTTTGAGTTCAATTTCCAATCAACTTTTTCAAACTAATCAATCCATTCAGTCAACTGGTTAATTAATTCAATTATCTCTCCAATCACCTTTTCTAACTTTCAATCATCTTTTTCGAACATATCAATCAATTCAGTCTTCTCATCAATCAAATCAATCAACTGATCAATCAAATTAGTTAATGAGCCAATCAGTTCTCATGACTCAATCAAATTGAGTAGTTCTCTTAATCAATTTTGTTTCAATCAATTTCAACCCTTGATCGAATCAATCTTAAAATCGATCTCAGCGGTTCAAATTTCTCTCCAAACTTTATAAATTCGGCATCATTCTCCTTTTTTCAACAATCACAATCTTCGAATTCTTGAAGTCTTAATGCAGTTAGTAGCGCAACTCTGAGAGCTAACACTTTGTAGGGAAGAGAAGAGCAATGGAAGCGACACACATCAAATTGATAGGGCGTTTTAATTAATTGATTATTACATTTCCTTGTCAATTTGTATGTGTATTTTCATTGAAATGTGTTTGAAATTCATTAATTAGAATAGGGCTTTCATGATTCCCATGTTGATGTCTTTAAACTCAAGGTCAATTGTCATATAAAGAAACCGTGGATAATTAATCAAATCTTATGAACACATATTACTATTGACTTGGTAGCGAATGTCCTCATTTATGTACTAGATAAAGTTTAAGCTAAGACAATTTACCCTCCAATCACTTGAGCTACCTAGTTGCAAAGCTTAATAAAGTTCAACTTCAATTCAAATCTAAAAAATTGAAATACTCACATTATAATGAATTCATAGACTAGAAGGCAAGCAATATTTATTGTAAGTTTATATTGAATACTAATTGGTGCTAGGGTAAGTTTGGTCTTACAATATTGTGATTTCTGTATAACCAATTTGTTATACTTTTCTTACATTTGTTTATTAGAGGATTTGGTCACAATTCTTAGTCCATTCATTAATTTTTACTAAATAATACGTTTCATACAAACATCCACCCTTGCCTACGAGTGGATATGCAGCAAAATTAGCCCAAACAAAAAATTGCAACTGTTTTCACTTGACTATGGTAGGATTTTGATTTTAATCTTGCCGATAGTCGATAAAAGACATTTTCTCCTATTAGATCTCTCCTTGGCACTTGTCCTGCCTTGTCTAGCAAATGTGAAGGAATATGAAAGGAAGTAGATATGCTAAGTATGCTTCCTACATTAATGTATGAGGTATGTGCAAATATTAAATTGATCATATAGTTAAAGTAATGTATCGTAACACAAATTTATATGGAAAAAGTTTTTTTTGGAGAGAAAAACCCCACTTTTTAAAGCAATCAAATATTTTAAATAAAAATCAACAATTACAATATATTTGTGGAATTTGTCTTTATAGAAGTATCACCAACAATTGATATGAAGCAATTCTAACAATTTAACAATACTTAAAAATTTCACTATGAAACTTCTATCTCATATTATAAATATTACATCATCATTAATTATGTGTTTAAACCTAGTGAGGAATCCCATGTGATAGGTTTGTTTTTATTAGGATACATACAAAATTATTTGCTTGGAGCTCATTTATATGTTATTTCATAATTATCTATGTAAGAAAGTTGATATAAGAGGTTCCCTATATTATAAGATATGAAAATCCTAAAATAAAAGGTAATATCTTAATGGAGAAAACGAAAATATTGAAGCGTAGTATTCCAATAGTCTGTGTTCTCCTTTGAGCTAATGATTGTTTCACTCTGCTTCTTTGTCTAAGTGGTTGAGAAGTTCTGTGTCTTTGGGCAAGCTCTAGTCATGTTGTCAGAGATTTAGCAGTCAGTTGTTCGTGCATTTTTTCTATTCGATCTGTGGGGCATGCATAGTGCAACAACACCATCAATTTCATTCTAGTAATGAGGTCATTCTGACTGCATAGAACCTGGAAGGAATTGATAGCTAAAAGAGAATATTCTTCCTTCTCATTGTTGATACATGCAACTACTAGGTGCGAGTAAAACCCACTTTAGTCAAGCTTCATTATTATGGGATGCTTTACAGAGATTTGTGAGCTTCTGAGGATACTTCATACAACTACTACTAGTATATTTGAAGAAAAAAGAAATCTTGTAGCAAAAGATGTCTCGAACTAGGAGCTTGATTAGGCTGTCAATCTCAAGATCTGCAACATGGTCAACAACTCCAAGCTCACTATCTAGGATGTAGCCAACGCCAATCAAGACAAAGTTGAGTCATTTGAACAAGTAGTTTTGTTTTTAAATTCTCTTTTGTAGAATAAGTGTCTGATAGATTTTAGATTGAAATAAAGTTTTAATAATTTAATATTGGTAGACTTTATTATAATTTATTCTTTAGTTATTGTCTATTTAATGTCCTAAAATGTAATATGTTTATATAGAGAAATTTAATGTCAGTCCAAAAGTCAAATTTGTATTTTTTTAAGAAATAGGATCTATTTTTGGTAGTCACTATAAACATTCTCTCAAAATTGTCAAAAAATAATAATAAATAAAAATTATGTCAATTATAAGTGGACACACTACTGCTTGTATGTGACATCCATCTTGTGGAGAGCATTCAAAAATTGAGTTTCAAAGCCAAACTTGTTTAGTATTGAAAAACTGAGTTTCAAAGCCAAACTTGTTTAGTATTGAAAAACTAAAACACACGTGAGAGTCGGGATTTTTGACACCACAAATTCAGTCATTCATCTTCAACACTTACATCATTACATTATATGACTTTATAAAGTCTTCCTTCCTTCAAACTATCCAAATCACTAATAATTCACTAAAAATTAACATCTAATCAATTAATATTATTTATTACTTTATTCTATGTCATGCACTAATAATTCATAACACCCCTCTTTACTATTGATATAGGGACTTCATTTTGGTGTTGCAATATCAACAGTTGTATTTCTTATATTTGCTCATTTCAGTGAGATTTTTCTTTTGGATCTTGGTTGGTTCCTACCAATAATGCATCCAACTACAATTTTGAAATTACAAAGTCTATTACACCTTTATGGGATTTCAATGAGATTTTTCTTTTGGATCTTGGTTGGTTCCTACCGATAATGTATCCAACTATGATCTGAAAATGAAAAATCTATTACACCCTTATGGCTCCACAAAAAAGGTAAATTGAACTGTTAGTAACAATTCAAATGCCTCTATCTTCTGCATTAAATTATAAATTATTATTTTTGGAAGTAGCTACTAAGGGGCAGCACCCATTCTATTGATTCAGAAAATATTGCATCCTTGGTAACGTAAGCTAGTCATCACCTATCTACCCAAAGAACTAAGCGTTGAGTCCAACATCACTATAGTAATAAAATTTGGCACCCAAAGTGTAGTTCATCACCTATCTACCCATCCAAAGATCAAGGGCTAAGCCCTGCATAGCTAAATAACCAAAAGGTGCCACCACATAGCAAAATGGTGACATCAGAGAGCTCAAAAAGTATGCTATTCCATATAAGCTATCACTATCTAGGAGTAGACACACCAAAGTATGTATTATAGCTCATTAAACAAACTATGAACCAAAAAGAGAGAAAACCAGAACCCTTATGCCATCTTTGTCTTTTTCTTCTCCTCTGCTTTGGCTTTGACCAAATATTCTAAACCGCAGTCTTCATGGGCTAACAACTTGACAGTTTGTAAAGGGTCTTCATCCTCGCCATCATCCATCTTCTCTTCATTTATAACAGGTCCAATTTCAGTCTCCCCATCACTGTCAAGGCCCTCACTTCTTAGAATGGTAGCATGCCACAATGGCTCAACTTTAGTTTTCAATAGAAGAAGAAGGAGGTGTTACCTAGTATCACCTTACAGGAGCTAGTTATTGAGTCACCAAGGAGAGAAAAGAAAGCCAAAAGTCTTCATCATCTTTCAAGGAGTGATTCAGGAGATGTAATAGCTAGTATAGTTGCTCCAGTGCAGGGTACAAAAGGTGAAGATCAAGCATCTCCTAGGTATCAAGTCTCCCAAGTAAACCTTGGTAAACAAACTAAATGGGGGGAGATAGCTTCCCTGGATGCTATCACTACCACAATAAAAATAAGGATAGAGAAGGAGTATAAATCCAAGAAACAATCTAAGGCCCAACTACAACAATATAGACAATTACTCATAGAGATGTCAAGGCCACTGGATTCAAGAATGGGTGATACTCTTCCTTCCACCTCAACACTCCTGCAAGAGGAATTCAAAGCATTATATGAGATGAGAAGGGCGGTGGCCATCGTGAAGACTTGGGCAAGAGATCAGTTAACCAAGATAACAATGTTCTTGCAAGAAACCATGGAAATGTATGAAGATGCTCACCTCCTTGAAAAGGGTCTTATTCTTTGTTCCACACAATGGGAGGATCAATCCAATATGTTTTCAAAACAAGCTAATGTGCTAAGAAATATTAAGGCATTAGGGGCAGATGTGATCAAAGGAGAAGATTTATTGGGTGGAGAGGATCTCGATGGTTTTCAATCTTATGTTGACTTGTTGGAGTTTAAAGTAGATATCTAGATCAGTGCAGAGCGAAAGTGCTCAAGGGGAACCCTCCTTTTGTAAGTTTGCTCGAGGAATATGAACACTGTGGTAAAAGTGGTAGGAAAATATGGATGGGATGTTAAATGCAATCAGGATCACTCAATTGGGAGGAAGTACTCAAGCAATGGGGAGAATACGTCTCTGAATACCTCTCCTCAATTGTTGAGTTTGATGTCACTGTCATGGAAAGGTACATGCATTTGATCCTCCAATCTTACCACGCTATGCAAATAATGGACAACTTGATTGATAAGATGGGGGAACTCAGGAAACACATCAGAGTTTCCAAATTCCAAATTCAACATGTACTTGGCCCACCACATACTTCAGTAGAGTGCTACATTGACAACTATCGTAGTTACAAGAAGAGAAAGCAGTGAGCACGAAGACAACCCTCAGTATACCCCTAGGAAGAAATCAAATTCTTGGTGAGGACAACAATTTGAAAAAGAGTCACAACGAATGCACAGATAAAGCTCTAGGGTTTGCAATGTCTCCCGCCCCAAAAAATTCAAACTCTTCCTCTTGTGCTCGCGTCTCCTCTGCTGCTGTGTTGGATGTGCAGGGCGATGCTCAGACGACGCCCAGTGTGGATCCTCATGTCCAGGGGGAGTCTGATGCCTCTCGGCCCTTGGATGCTCCTGTTGGGGTTTTCGGTGCAATGGGCTCCTCCCCGGTGTCCTCCCGTCCCAGTACTACTGGTGTGTGGCCTGGTGTGACTCGAAAGCCACGACCTAGACCGTTTGGTGGGTTCGTTTCGGTTACTAAGGCCATATCTGTCAATTTGAAAGATTATAAGACAGAGGAGATTTTGTATAATGCTTCTATCCTCTCTTTAAATGGTGTGATATGCCGCTTTAGGGGGTTTTGGCCTTCTCTTCCTCAACTGTATGCTTGGATATCTGAACACTAGGAGCCTCTTATCATGGGTAAAGTTCATATTTTCCCCATGGCTAAGGGGTTTTTCATTGCAAAGTTTGATAATGCCCAAGACAGGGACAATATTTTATGTGATCACTTTTTTAGCTGGAAGGATAAATTTTTGTTGATGATTAAGCCTTGGCACTCTGATTTTAACCCTTCTACTGAAATATTTAATAAGATTATGACCTAGGTTCGTCTTCCTAATCTCCCACTTCATTTATGGAATGATTCTCTTTTAGAGGAAGTGGGAGATACCCTTGGTGATTTTCTGATGATGGATGTTGAATCCTCTGATATTTTCCACTCCACATTTGCTCGCATACTTGTTGACCTGGATATCTCAAATGGGTTGCTTGCTGAAATTTTACTTAATTCTTCAAAGGGTTCTTGGGCCCAATCTTTGGACTATGAAGGGATTCCCTTTCACTATAGAAGATGTTTTAAAATTGGGCATGTTGCTGAGCATTGTGGGTTTGAGAATAAGGCAACTAAGGCTACATGGTAGAAAGGCACATCGGTACAACATTATACAATGTTGAAGTTACCCAATCAACCTAGGAGTTTTTCTAAGGTGGTTGCTTTGGATCCACAGGATCCAGAAGGCATCCCCTCCGATTGTCTCTCTTGGTGGGGCTGATGTTTCTGTGCGTGTGTCTCCTGATGTCTCACGTGTGAAGGAGACTCATGAGGCTTCTTCTGGTGATAATGATTTGGCTAGTTCTCGTGTTTTTACCAAATCTGCTGACTTGCTTGTTGATGTTGGAGTTTTGTCGTCTGCTAGTTCTGGTGAGGCTGTTTCTGTCGGACTAAGGTAGATTGGTGATGTTGGGGTTTTTCCTTTGTTGTCAATTGGTTCTGGTGAGGCTGAGACAGTGGTTGTTGGCTCTCCTTCTCAGGATTTTGGTGCGCTAGATTGGCATGTTAGGGCAGCGCAAGTGGAAGAGGGATGAATTTATGTTAAAGGCAAAAAAGCTGAGTCCTTTAAGCCTTCTTTCAATATGACTCTCTAATCCCATAAGAGCAATTCTAAATGTAAACCTTGATGGTTCTTGGGTAGGGGATGATTTTTGGTTGGCTGCAGGGTGTTCTTTCTGCAGCTTTGTTGTTTTTGGTTATGGGTGTCCTTTTTACCCATGGTTGTCTGGTGATTTCCTATTTCTTTTATTCGGACAACATTCTGGTTGAGGATTCCAGTTCCTATCTTTTTCTAGTTGTAAAGGGTTTCGTGTCCCTTCAAAACCTATTTTTCCCCTAATCAAAAACAGTTTGAAAAAGAGTCTAGATTATACCTATCATCCATGAAGACCACTGCCAAGATGAATGCACTGCCACACTCAAAGAAGACTTGTTGTTCACTTGTGTTTTGCAAAAGAAAACTGAGGTTCAAAAGTAGTGACTTGCATGTCAACTGCAGCCTTCGTCATTTTGTAACTGGGTTGTGGGCATAGTTTATTCCTAGATCATAGGGATAGCAACACTATAAATGTAATGAATCATGTCATTTTGAGGGTCCAAAAATTTAAGATTGGAGGCCACAGTTAGAATTTCATTCATAGTATTTTCATTTCCAGCATTTTAAGTTTCAAACTTTGTTAAACTCTCCCAGTAACAGTGTTCGATGGTACCTTTATTTTCATGATTAATCAATGCAAACTGTTTCATGGATCGCATGTTTCATGATCTTTGTTGAATGAAGTTAGTATTTCTTTAATATGGTATCTTCTCTCATTCTAGATAGCATAATTGTTTTGAATATTGTGGATTCCATTATTATGATATGTGAAGTTGATGATCAACTCTTTGTGTGTAAGATCGTAGACCTTGCATGCAAATGGAAGTTTCACCTACTGCTACCTAGTCTGTTATCAATAATATCTGGTTATTTGAAGTATTTATTTGAAGTTTAACAATGTTGCATCGTTATGTTTGTTTTCTACTTGCTCTCTATATCTTTTGCATTTTATTTCTAAGTGGATCCATGTGAGTGTCTTCTGCAACCAGCATACCACATTGATTGAACAAGTCACGTGAACCTTGAGTTACCCTCGCATAGTTGTGACCCAACAAACATGACCTTGGGGAGTGTGGATTTCGTAATCCTTGCTCTTTTCAAGAGAGGCTCCACTTTGTGAAGCCTGCATGTTACATGAGTATAAAAGGCCCATCAACAGGACCTTGAAACTAATATGGATAAGCTCATACCTCTTACAAGGATACCAACATCTACCACATCAAATAGTACCAATAATGAATAAAAAATACAAAAAATACTTCCCTAATAACAATAACAATAGCACAAAAGAGATAATGAACCTAATTTCCACAACTAATTTATATTATCCTCTTTTCCTACCATTTATGTGAAACTATGATCATTTACACAACTTAGAAGGTTGTTGGACTCATATTAAATTGTTATAAACCGAACTCTATCTACAATATTTCTCCAAATACCCCTATCTATCCTCTTGACATTTCATTTCCTCTATCAAAGAACTAGGATGCTAATGCTTTATGACAATAACATATGGTTTTAGGTCATGACACCGAATGATACATGGAGCTAAAGCAAAAGGTGCAAGACCTAATTGATAATAGTCCCATTCATGTTAACAATGTAATAAGTTTAACCCATTTATGCTTCTCCTAGAAAATACCACAAATATACATTAAATCATTCCCAGACCATTCTAATTATGTTAAACCAAATGAACGTGTCTCCTCTTCTTTTGAGCATCATCTTAGTTCCTTTCATGTTGGTCAAACTCTAGATTTGTAAACTTTTGACAATATGATTATTGTGGTAAGTATACTCTCCCCTAGAGAATCTAACTCAGTACTTTATTTTTCCACATAATTTTGTAGCATCACATTCACATGTGATGAGATTCCCAATAATTATCATATCCCTTTATATATTATTGGGATTGTCAATAGCAATTTTTGTGAAGGCATTTTGATTAATCCATGTTATTTATCCAATATTATACAAAAATACTTTTACAATATTAACACCCATCATGATACTTATCATGTCATCAATGTAGCCCTAAACCGTTATAATGGTGCAGCCATAAGATTTTGGGTAGTGTTATCTTGCATGTTAAAATTGGTCCCAAGGCTACTTATATTCTAGCACATGTGGTTCATGTGTCAAAATATTTTAACTCCTCCTTAGAATGTCATTAGTTTATGAGTTCCAAGTAATACATTATATCTTGCATCAATGCATTAAGTTTTAGCATGAAGACTATCTTACTATTCCTTGATAAAAGTTTAAGACTCTTTATGCAAATGCCAATTTTTTAATAGATTGTTTTATTATAAAATGAAGAGTAAAACCTCTTCAACATAGAGACTTGATGTATGAATAATATTATAATTATATAATTCAAAAACACCATTTCGATCAAGATAACCCTCATTCTCTCCAACTCAAGATTCTCACATTACCATTAACATTATCTCTTTCAAGTTATGACATTATTGATGACCCATTACATTAGCTGAGAGATATATGCAACCTTGACCTTCACATGATTATTACTCATCACATTCAAATTCTTCTTTCACACAACATGATCGTCCCCCGTCCCTTTCTAAATCCCTCCTTGTTGGAAACATTATCATTGATGTCAAATACTATCATTGATATTAAATACTATTATAATGTCAAGAAAGAATGTCAAATATATCAAGGAGATTGTTGTAAATATATTGTCATCAATATCACGTTGGAATATTACAATTCTAGGCCAAAATTAGTAGTTTCTAAGTGCTTATTGCATATGTTGAAGCATGGAAGAGTTTGTGCTAGTTTTTTGAGGTTTGTTTCTCGAAGGCGGTATTTGCATCATGTTATAGTATCATTATTTTTGGTACCCCACTCTACTATAATATCATTGTTTTTTATACTGCACTCTACTACATTTCATTAATTTGTCTTGCACTTTGGTATATAATTTGAACGAGTCAAGAAGTGTGTCAACCTCAAGTTTCAAAAGATTTAAATTACAAAACAATCACTTAGAAGCAACAAAGTGAAGAGTATGTTCATGGTATGATTGTGCAAATGTTTTGTTGCTTACACCAACTAAAGGAAACATGCACTAGTTGGAGGAAGGGTAAATTTAAACCCGTTCAATTTATGATATGTAGTGCATGTCACCTCTTTACTCATGTGTTTTGACATTTGATTTATAGTCGAGATGATTACATATTACATATTATTTTGAATTAAAAATTAACCTATGCCCAAAATAGAGAGTTGTGAAGGGTGTTAAATATTTCTAAATTGACATTAAGTTGTTATTAGCATAATAAAATTGATATATATGTTTGATCATTCATGCAAGATGAGTTTTTGCAGGTGTGTGTTTGTGTGTATTGAGTGAAATGTAATACTCAATCCACACTATGATAATATGCATGTATCTTTGGTTGTAGGAGCATATTGATTCATTCTCAGTCGCAAAAAGAAGTGTTGAGAAGTGGATAATGTCGTGAATCCTCTGCTAGTTGATTCAGATTGAATTAGATGTATGGGAAGTGAAATTGTGAAGGTCTACGTGATAGATTCATTTAGTATTTTTATATCACTCTTATTGTAATTTGAGGTTGGTGCCTATAAATTAAATTTTCAAGGAGATTGGTTTCTCTTGTAGGTTGGTGCCTACAAATTAGATTTCAAGGGGGTCGATGTCTCCATTTTGATTGTAATTCTTGTGGATTTGTGCTTACAAAATTATTGTAAGTTTGATATTATCTTGTGAGGTTGGATTTGGACTGTAAATCCAAGTATCTATTCTCACTATGGTTTTTTTCTTTTGGGTTTCCATGTAAATCCCATGTACTCTTGTGTGGATGTATTCATTTCTTGCATAGTCATTGTTGATATCATGGATAATGTTTTTATGTTATTGTGGATGCACTAGTTCAAGTTGAAAGTATTCAAATATTGATTCATGCCCCCCCACCCTCTCAATATATGTGTCCCCAACACTCTTAACCTACATAACCCATTGTAGATCATTTTTCCCTATCCCATTGAATACAAACTTAAGCAATGGTCTAACCCTCATTCCCAATATTTTTCTTCTTCCTATCTCTATCCTCCTACATTTTTCCACTTATTCCTACCCCGCCACTTCCATCTCCACATAACTATCCAAGATGACTCAACCACATAATAAATAATTCATGAATATAAAATATATTTGATATAATATTACCTCTCCTCTTGGTCCTTCTCCATTATCACCTTACCCTTCTTGATTACCATCATCTTGTCACTAAAACCCACTTATCTCCATTATCACTTACCTTCTCCAATCTATGATTATATTCTTGCTTTAACTCCCCCTTATAATACTTTATAGTTGTTCCTCAAGTCCCTCAAAATTGGCCTTCCTTTGGCCTAGTGATGTCTTCATTCCCTTGATCCCTCATTGATTTATCCTTAAGTTATGTTGTCCCATCCCCATCTGATACTATATTCAACACCACTACTAACATTCCACCACTTACCTCCACATTCACTCCATTAGTTGACGTGGATGATTTCATGCTCACTTCGATCTTTGGAAATTGACTCTTGGTAGAGAGAGCCCACTTTAATACTCATGCATATATTTTTCTTACCCTATTTTGTACTTATATAATATCTTTGAGTTTATTATCTCATATTATGTGATGAGCTATTATGTCACACACTATTGAGGGGAAATGTGTGATGTTTTATTTAATTACATCTATCATGTGATGAGATATTATGGCATGCATTATTGGGGAGCCATTTTTTCTCAATATTATGTGTTGTGTCTTATTCACTACTTCCTTATGTTGTTTCTCCTTTATGTTTTTCTTCTTTATGTTGTGTTATTTTTTCTCTTTTAAAAACTTGGGTATGTTGGAAAGCATCAATGAATCGCCATCCATATTCATGTTGACTTGAATTTATCTTCTCTCATATACATTTGTATTGTGTTACATCGAGATTATTATAGCCTCCCATTATCTCTCTTTATGTATTCATGCCTTTCTTTTACCTTTTTTAATCCTTGTATTTTCTTGGTTCACCATTTTTTATCTTTACTTTCATGCAATTAGGGCTTTGTTTATTCACCAAAAATAGAGAGGAATTTTCCCAAAAAATCTCTTTTATATATACTTGCATTCATATTCCATATTTGCATTATTTTTTCCTAGTACATCTTCACATTATCACCATGATGTGTACATATATTTAGTAATAGGAACACTAGATACCTTCCCACATCCATTTTACACTCTCCCAATATTCACATCATTTTTAGCCTATGCTAAGTGCATTGTTTAAAATTAGATCCATGAATTCTATTTTTTCCTCCTAATCTCCTAATAGATATTCAAAACTTAGTATAAACTCTTAGAACCTCATGAGTGGATCACATCCCCTCTTATTTTATCATCTATGTATTAAGTTCCATTATGCATGTAGATACATTTATACTTACAAGTGGGTGCTCTAGCCAAATTTGTAAGGGTGACATCCTATAAAACAAATGTATACAACTACCTAGACTAATCTTGAAGGATGAACACTTGCATATTTTTAGTTTCATGGGGTTAAATAATGGGGATGTAATAAAAAAAATTAAACCTTGTTACATTTCGTTTAGATGTTTTTATTCTCAACTATCTTTAAGAAAATTATCTTTTAGGATTATAGTTAGCATGTGTGAATTTGTGTGTTGATGAATTTTTAAGGGTAGATCACTTTCCACAAGTTTCCTTCTAATATTTCTCTATCATTGTGATTTCTTAATGGTCACATAAGAAAATTAAGTGTTATTTTATATATTTTTTATGATGATGCTTCTTGGCAAATGAGACCATCAATCTCGTATGTCTTCCTATGTATGTACCCTACTAGTGAATTAGTTTAGTTGTTGACCATTTTTATCTTATTATTTCATGACATTGAAGATCTACCTTTTTCAATGGGAGTGGATTATTATTTAGTTGAAAATATTTTCATTTCATCCTTCTAGGGTTGGGGGGTAACTCGTCACTCTTGTGTTGTCTTATCAATGGTTTCAACTAACATGCAAATTGTTCAATGGTTCTTATATTAGTAAATTTGGACCTAAGTTTGAGTCTACATTTTTGTCAATATCAACACCTTTTTTAGAATTTTGTCTCATTTTGATTATTGATGTGAGGATTAGAAATCAATCTATTCTTGTGTAGGAATGGCCTTCATGTCATTTAAAATTTTTGAAGGAGGTGTTTTTTTTGTAGTGTCTAAATGACAATTATCTAGACCTTCCAAATACATGTACCATTTATTATAGACATTAAGCGCATGTGAATAATAAATGTGAACTTGATTTGTCTTGAATATTTTTTAAATTTAGAAATTATGGATATTTTAGCTTTTACTTCTTGATTAATCAAGCATTTTGTTTGGTAGTGTAGAACCTCTTAGTTATTCCACTTTTGGGTTAAAAATATCTTCCACTCTTGAAGACCTAATTAGTTGGATTGAATGCAATATTTATCTTGCATATTAGTGGTATTAGACCATATGTAACTTTAGAGGCCCCTTCTATTACTTCCATGAGGAATTTCATTTTAAGGGGAGGTAGATATAAGGCTCATATTGGCCATAGCCTTAAGCATACATATTAGGTCAAATTTGATTGTTACAAGTATTGATAAGATTCATTTGTGTTACCTGACATTATGAATTCCTAATTATTGCCATGACATGTGTTTTTTATCAGTTTATCTCCCATCTTTTGAGGTGTGTTGTGGTGCATTATTGGACTCTTTATGTCAAATCTAAGTGAGACACATTTCTATGTTTCTTTACTTGTGAATTAATTAGATTATTATTTTTTTAGGAATGGATCTAGATTAGTTTAATTACAATGATAATATGTGTCTTTCAAATTATTGGGCACTAATATACTATATTTGACTAACCAATTTAGATGTTTTTATGTACTTGTAATAACATAAAATATGTGTTTTAAACATTACACTTCAAATAGATATGGCACGTATGAATTTGATCTTTTGGATCAAGTGTGAAAATATCAATTTGGTAAAAGGATATGAGAGAGTTTCATGTGTGTCACGTACCATACTCATTGTTTCTCAATAGGCATTGAGAAGGATTTCCCCAATCATGCCTTTAACCTAGTGGTGATAAAATACCCTCTTGTCATAACCTAACAATTGTTAGGACCACTTACTATCATAATCATGAAAATACCCTTCTCAATTTCTCACCTTCATTTTGTGATTTATTTATATTACTATGTGTATGTGTGCATCTAGACCTTAAACCTCTTCTTTTTTTTAATTAGATTTGTACAATTGGGTAAATTATCAATGTGCAATCTTTATGTGGTCAAAGGGCCTTTAGGTTAGTGCCTAGATGAGGGTTGCCTTTTATACCTTTATGGAAGTTCAAAGGATTCATGTTGAGTACCCTTTTGGTTTTGAAAGTGATAGTTTGGTTACTTATAGGTTAGGAGTGGACTAGAGCACAAAATTCTCTCCATGTCCCTTCTTGCTTTCAATTATTCTAAGAGGATGGAGTACAATTCACTCCTCCATGTGTGGTACATGTGCACCCTTTGGATGCATGGACTATACTTCTTCATGTATCGTACATGTGCACCAATGTAGGGGCACATAGTCTGAATGGATGATTAAATATTTGTATAAGAGAGGGGGTAGATCATCTTGAGAATTGGAGTTTCCATATGACATCACAATATTCATTAGGTAGGGAGGTGACGTGGCACTTATATTTATGTAAAACATTTGGCCTTAAGTAAGATTTTTATTTCATTTGTATTTTTTTGGGTTCATGATGTTATTGCAAAGAAATCTAGAGGATAAGCTCCTAGGAGGGAGAGACCTCTAGAATGGAGAGCTTTGAGAACAAGGTGTCTCCTTCTCTAATACGTGTAGATGCTTTATATTATTACATTAAAAATTTCTCATTAATTAAATTATTTCTTGTATATTTGAATGTGTCATTAATGTCATGTGGAGTAAATGGGTCCATAGTGTTTTTTAAAGAGGATTTAATGGTGATGATCCTAGTTTTTATTGGCTTGGTATTCCCTTATGATTTCTTGAGCTTTGAGTTGATTATTTATCATTCATCTCTCATTTCCTTACATTGGTTTTTCATTGGCTTGCACATGCATCTCTCTTAGATTGAAGATTGGCTAAAACCAAAAAATGGCTTAATGATTTTATATGGTCGGTAGGTAACTTCCTTGTTTTGACCCAATGGATTATATGCTTGGATAGCAACAAGCATATATGTAACTGACCAATGATTTTTTAGTATTTAAATAAATTAGTGCATTAAATAGGTAAGAGTAAAGAATTTAAAATTGTAGGGGGGTATATTAACAATTTGATTTTGACATTTTTTCATGTGTAGTTCAAATGTATGTATGTATGTATGTATGTATGTATGTATGTATGTATGTATGTATATGTGAATAGTCATACTTATTTCAAGATATAACATTTAAGATATATCTTGGAATACGTTTTCAAGAAAAACTAGCCTCTAGAGCATACAATGTATTATTCAACAACAAATATAGTTACAATACACTGTTTAGTTTTTAGTCCTTTGTCAAGAGAAAGTAGACATTGGATGCATGTAATCAATTGTGTGTGTGTGTGGATGGATATGTGAATGGTCATACTTATTTCAAATGGTAATGTGTTGATACTAGTATAATGTGAAGATATTACACAAGATATATCTTGGAAAACCCTTTCAAGAAGAATTAACCTCTAGAGCACACAATGTATTATTCAACAACAAATATGGTTACAATACACTGTTGAGTTTTAGAGCAGTGTCAAGAGAAAGAGGAGATTAGATTCATGTAATCAATTATATAATATATCACCAGCAAAAATTGAAGTACTACATAGCTTACCACCAACCCACAAATTTGATTTACATAGGAAAGTCCAAAAACCAAAAACTAAAGATAGTTTTATAAAACCATGTGTTATAACCATGGACAAATTCACCATCTAAATCAAGGCACAATATCCAACTCTCCACTAAGAAAAGGCATTGCTATTTTGGACTTATCCACCTTTTAGAAAAATAATTTCATGTGTTTGTCAAAAATCTTCCTTAATTTTCTAGTTCACAGTTAATTTCCTCTTTTCAATCTTTTTCCTAAAGTAATGTTTTTACACTTTACAAATGCCATAGTTTCTTTTAGTGGCTTCCACAACACTATATCCAACTAAAAAATTATCGCATAAGTATATTTTACCTTTCACATGTGTTGAATAATGTCACATCAAGTGGGATGTCATTTTTTCCATGTGGACACATAATTAAAGAAAAATTAATAATTCAAGTATTAAGAAATTTATAGGTGTATGACATCTAAACCCAACATAAACCCACTTGTATACCATGCAAGATTGAGAAGGAAAACCAACAAAGGTAAAATAATTGCTAAGAGTAGAAACAATCATATTCATGTTGCATCAATTGAAATTGTATGTGCTCACAAGCTTTGTCAAAACATCTACAACTATCAACATGTCCACCATCTCAGTCAAAAACTTATCATTCTCATTATATCATGAATAAATTAAAAACAACTTCATCTACAAATGAAAGATAAAATGTCCAATGAATGTTTTGACACACTAACTATTATATAGAATCACCATTGTGTCCTACTTCGACCCAATTTATGAGCATAAACATCAAAGTTAAAACTCCTCATAAAATAGACCTAATTATCTACTATGTAATCTACCTCTACAACTAGAAGGATGACCATAATTAATCATTACACATCCAACTAACCACACCACATAACAACATATTTGTACACACCGACAAGAAAATCTTATGTTCTTAACATATTTAGCTTACTTCACAAACCACGAGTCCATGCATATCCACTATCTTGTACAAGACTATCTTCACTAATAATAAATACATAGACACAAAGAAAACTAAAAGACTCTTGATATATTAGTCTAATGGCCCTTGTCCAACATGGATGCATATACCTCCTCAAGACTCACACTACTTTTGAGAGAAAGCTCTAACCATTCAAACCCCCAAGGTCAAATACAATGGCAACAACTCAAATAATTTGAAAGGATGTACCTTTCTCAAACTAAAAGGAACATAAAACTAAAATTCATTCGCATACTTAGGAAATAAACCTAGATCCATTAACCACACCTCATACTCCTCAAAAATATCCTCAAAACTAACTTTTTGGGTCAAGATCATATCATTATCCATTGAGTGAATCTCCTTGAGAGTGGGGGTATGTGATTTTTACTTCTTTAAAGCTCTAAATCACACAAGTCTCTTTCCAAACAATATTCTCATGAATTATGTGATAAACAAATGTCCAAGTTTAGGCTTCTCGATCTTTCAATTGAAAACTCATTGAGAGACATTATTCCAACACACAATATCCAATATATAAGAAATATCTTCCTCAACCAAATTCCTCACTACATAATTCAAGAGCACCTCATGGTGACATGATATACATTTTCTCAAGATAAGTTCATCTATCTCCAACTAATATATCTTCTCAAAAGCATTCTTATCATGTCAAAACACTCTTTGAAAGTGATTTAGAGCTATAGCACAATAACACCGCTACTAGCTCTGGGTAAAAGTTTTCTAGATTTACCCATAGCATTGTGATAAACATCTGACAAGTTCTCAAACACAAACAAGGAGATAAAAAAGTAAGATGCAAACCCAAAATCAGCCTAAATAGGAGAGAGGAGGAAAAAAGAGAGGAAGGAGGTTGCACAAAAACCAAAGCAACAAGAAGAAAAACAAGACAAAGCCCAAGGGACCACCAAGAGGCAACAAAGGAGTAACCAAAATGATAAAAGAGAGATATCGAAGAAAAATAGAAGACAAGATGAAAATGCTAAACACAAGAGAATAATAAAAGATAATAAGAATATAAATTAAAACCAAAACAACAAACTTAAATGAAAAACTAAAAAAATAACCAAAAATGAAAAAAAAAGAAGAGAAGAATAAACTAATAAAAATAATGAAAAAAGAAAAACTTATATATGTGTGTGTGTGTTTTCAATATATGGACAAGAAAAATAAAAGTAATAAAAAATAATTTAATCCACCCCATTCATATATATATATATATGAAAATAATAAATTAACTAAAGAAAAGAATAAGATAAAGATAAAAAGAATGAAAAGAATAAAAATGAAATTAACAAGTAAACAAAGAATAAAGACAACATCTAAAATAAACTAGCATACCTATATTTTATAAATAAAATTTATGTAGAAGATGCCAAGAGATGTCAAATTTAAAATATATTTACCTTTAGCATAGATTAATTAATTTCATATGATTGGTATAACTTTTTAAATTGGAAGCTTCTTTTAAATCTAGATTTAAAAATATAATTTTTAGAATATTATCTTAGAATATGAAATGATTTGCATACAAAAAATAAATAAATAGAAGTCCCTTTTAAATATAGATTTAAAAACATATTTTTTTAAATTAAAGTTTTTTTAAATGTATATTTAAATTTTATTTTTTTTACATTTAATAAATAATAAGAAGAAGTTTGTAAGTGGTAAAAAAAAATGGTGAGCGAAGGTGGCGAATTCGGAAGAGGCAGCGACAGTAGCAGGCGTTTAAACGGCGAGCAGGTTGCTATGGCTCCGCTCCAAGGTAAAGGAGTCCAGGGGAATATTAGATCTTGGAGCGACGAAGCGGACGAAGCCTTCCCAATCGAAGCAATGAGGTACCATATTGTCGGCAAGCGACCAGCTCATGAGTCAACAACAAAAAAAGATCAGATCCAAGGCCGACCATGGAAGGTGGATGTACCTAATCCTGTGCAAAGAAGATGTAGGGATCTAAGACCACAGAGGAAAATAGATATTGGTCATCCCTACACAAATAGTAACCTCAGGCCAATAAACTCGCAAACATGGAAGAAGAATGGTTTTTCATGGAGCAATGATGGTTGGTTTCGCAATGTGAAGCTTCCTGCTACTGAATTGGTGCACAATTGGAATTCAATTTTAAATGTTAATTCCTCTGTATCAGAGACAAAAATATCTAACATCCCTAATTGTCAGAGGCAAGGTTTTAATCCTCCATCGAGTAATGGCCCTAAAAAGTATTGGAATGGGCGGTTTAGGCAAGACAGAACTTCGCGATCCGATCATGCAGAGATCTGGCGGTCCATTGCCCTAGCCAGAAATCAACGACCTAACATGGATCCAGTGGGAAAAAATGAACCCTGGCGAAGATACCAACCATCGGTTTATCTAGACATTCACAAACCGGTAAGGAAAATTTTGAGACCCACTGTTATTTTGGATGATAACAAGATCAGTTTGGCTAGGTCAAATCTTCAAGATTACTGTTTTTTTACTAAATGGGGTGGAGGTACATGGTTAAGGGGAAATTTTGAGAAATGGTGTAGATCGCAATGGGGGGAGGACATTAACTTTAATATTCTCTCGAATGATTACTATTTGATTGATTTTATGGAAAAAGAGGACATATGGAATGCTAAAAATAAAGGTCCTTATACTTTGGATGGGATTGGAGTGCATATCATTGATTGGAAACCTAATTTCAACCCTCGGTTTCATACCTTGCCGAGAAGCACAGTCTGGTTAAGGCTATACAACTGCCCATCGGACTATTGGCACATTGAGATTATTAAAGACATTTGCAAAGAGCTTGGCACTTTTGTATCTGTCGATGATATTTTGGAGGATAGGGTTTGGGGTAGTTTTATCAGGATATGCATTAATACCGACCAAATTTCCAGTATCCCAGAAGAAGTCAAAATTATGGGTGTTAGTAAGGTATGGATTCAAAGGATCGACAGAGAAGATCAATTTCACCTTTGCCCTAAGTGCTTCTCAAGGGAACATATTGGTCTGGAATGTGAAGTTTCGGCCTCTATCTTAAAAAGTTATGCTTGTGTACAAACTAAGTCGACTGATGTGAAGTCACATAAGGAAAATACAGAAAAACTAGGAACAAATGATGTAGGACAATCCTTGGCAACCAGTATGAAGGAGGTGAAAAATAATAATCTTGTTGATAGTTCTCGCCTCGTTGTATCTAGCCAGCAACAACTCCATACTAGCAATAGTGATAGTGCTCAAGCTCTACAAAATCTATTGGAAGACACTAAATCCCTTCAAAACAAACTTGCAACAGAGTTTGAAGCTTCTCTTTCCTCATATTCCATTGAGGCTGGTGAATTTAGGGTGTCTGAGGGTGAGAATATTCCCCCTCAGCCAGTTGATCCAAAAGCCTCCAGTGATTTGGGCAAGAAAGGCATCACCACTTACTTGGAAGAAGGAGAAATTGATTCCTCTGCCTCGGAATGGGAAGAAGATTTTGAACCAGTTGCTAACCTTATAATGGATAACACTGCAAAAGGTTTTGGGAAGACTGCTTCATATATTAATAAACCAAACTTTAAATCGAAGGGAAAAAGGGGGTGCACATCAAGGAAAACAATGCTGAAATTTGTAGGTGCGGCTAGTGGGCAGTCCAAACTTAATTTAGGGAAGGGGAACCCCCTTCCCCAAGATCAATGAGGCTCCTATCTTGGAATGTCAGGGGCCTTAATGCCCCTGACAAATGGCGCTTAATTAAGCGCCAGATTGATGAGACTAAGGGAGATATTTGGGTATTACAGGAAACTAAATGGAGTCAACCTGAGATAGAAAAAAAAAATGAAAGCATGGAAACAATGGAAAGGTCTATTGAGGCAATTTGAGGGAGCCTCTGGTGGTATGGGAATAACCTGGAATCCTATGAATGTTAAAATCACACTCATTGGAGAAGATAAATATTGGCAACATTGTCTAGTCACTAGTTTACATGCAAAAATGAGAGTTTCAATCTCTTTAATGTCTACAGACCTTCTGTTGCTAATGACAAACGAGAGCTTTGGGCACTTCTATCAAACAAATTCCAAAATATTTCTAAGGGCAGTTGTGTGTTTGTAGGCGACTTCAATGCTATCTTGGCAGGTAATGAAAAGAAGGGTGGTATTCAAAGGATTGGTACGGTTTAGAAAGACTTCCAGGAATTTGTAGAAAAGAATCAGCTATTGGATGTTGCTCCTAAGAATGGAACCTTCACATGGACAAATAGGAGACCTGGCTTCACTAACATTGCAGAACGTCTAGACCAGATCCTGGTGGTCGGTGATTGGCTAAAACAAAATCTTATTCTTGAATCAACTATTCTTCCCCTTGTAGGATCATATCATTTCCCTATTTGTCTACAATATGAGGGTGGCAACCCTTTTCGGTTTGAGATGATGTGGTTCAGAGTGTCGGAACTACATGAATTGATAGCAGCATGGTGGAATGAGCCGGTACTAGGAAATAACTCGAGGTTGTTCAAGATAAATTAGAAGCTCAAGGATATTAAGATCAAAATCAAAGAGTGGAATTTGAGTCAATTCCAAAACATCCATAAGGAGAAACTCAGGGTCATGGTAGAGCTAGAGGATATAACCAATTCTGTCATAATGCCAGGCATGGATGAAGAACTTTTCAAAAGGGAGAGCTCTCTTAAGACTGAACTAAATGAAATTCTTCGACGTGAAGAAATACACTGGAGGCAGAAATCTAGGGAACTTTGGCTCAAGGATGGGGATAGGAATATTAAGTTCTTCCACAAATTGGCTATTGCCAACCAAAATAGGAACAAAATATCGGAGATTGTGAGGTTGGATGGTAGTATTGCTAGGGACTATGAGGATATTGCCTGGGAAGTTGTAAGACATTTTGAATCTCTGATGAATGGTAAACGCTAGAGTGCTCAGGAAGCAAGAAATGAAATTTTAGACTCAATCCCTTCTATAATTACTGAAAGTCACAATAAAGAGCTCTTCAAACCTATTGACTTAGAAGAAGTCGAGAAAGTTACCTTTCAGCTGAATCTTGATAAGACTCCAGGCCCTAATGGTTTTCCTACGGCCTTCTTTCAGCATTTCTGGGACATTATCGCCCGAGACCTACACCTAGCGGTAGAAGAATCTAGAAAAAGAATGACTATGTTGGGTGCTATTAATCACACCTTTCTGGCTTTAGTTCCAAAAAAGAAGAACCCTCAACAAATGGGTGATTTTCGATCCATTTCATTATGCAATTCAATCTACAAAATACTAACAAAGATCATTGCCAATAGACTGAAACCTCTTCTAAATCATATTATTTCAGAGGAGCAAAGTGGCTTTGCCCCTGGACGCTCTATTGTTGAAGGTGTCATCACTACTCATGAAACACTTCACAATGCAAGGAAAGCTAAAGATTCTTGCATGATTTTAAAGTTGGATATTCTAAAAGCATATGATATGGTGGAGAGGGAATTTCTTGTAGAAGTATTGAGGAAATTTGGCTTCTACAATGAATGGGTCACATGGGTCAATGGTTCATCTCATGGTTTCTTCCCTACAACAAGAGGTATTCACCAAGGGGATCCTATGTTGCCATTTTTATTCATAATTATGGTTGAAGCCTTAGGTCGATTGGTTAAATCTCTTCACCATAATGGTCGTTGGTTGGGAGTCAATGTGGCTTCAGGAGTTGAACATACAACCCACTTGCAATTTGTTGATGATACTATTATGTTTGGAGTCTCTAGTAGAAGAGAGGCAAGGACTATAAATACTTGCTTGGATGACTATTGCAAGGCATCTGGGAAAAAACTCAATTGGAACAAGTCAGAAGTATTCTTTATCAACACTTTGCCGAATATGCAAGCTAAGGTGTCCTATCAAGGATACTCAATTTAAGAGTTGCAAACTTTTAAGGTAAATTCCTTGGGACTCCTCTTTTCATTGGCAGTAATAAGATTTGCTATTGGGCGTATCTTATTGAGAAATGTAAATCTAGGCTTGAAAATTGGAAAGGGAAGTGGTTATCATATGTCGGTAAGTTCACTATGATAAAATCAGTCCTCTCTGGCATACCGGTTTTTTCCATGGCTTGCATGAGAGTATCAGTTGCCATAGAAGATGAGTTAATTACTATAATGAGAAATTTCCTTTGGAATGGGTCAGATGACAAAGGGAAATTTCCCTTGATTACCTTGGAAAAAATAAGTCAACCAAAAAATGTTGGGGGTGCTGGAATTCGATAGATTTCTATTGTGAATTTGGCATGGGAGCAAAATTGGTATGGGAAATTTGTAGAGGTGGTAATCAGAAGTGGGCAAGAATTCTAAAACACAAATATCTGGACTCACTTGAGCCTAAAAGGATTCTCACAATTATCAACCCACCCAGGGGTTCAGCCATTTGGAATTTTATACTGGAATGCAGAGAAATCATCAGCGATCAGGTCACTTGGGATGTTAGAAATGGGAGGAATGCATCCTTCAGGATGGATTCTTGGAGTGGTGAAGAAGCCTTGTGTCATAACCCTGATCTTCAATCTATATTGAGAGAAAAATGTTGGCTTTGGGGACACAAAGTCTATGATTATGGTCATTCAGTTAAGGAGAATGGTATTGACAAATGGGTGTGGAATTCTCTGGACCCCTTGGACTTAGTCCAAAATCAAAAAGACTTTTTTACCGGTATCCTAAGGAATCGAATCATTCATCCATCCCCGGATGAGGACATCATGAGATGGTGTGGCTCTTCTGATGGTAAGTACAAGGTATATTTTGGCTATAAATTGAAAGAAGTTGCGGTAGATAAGAAGGATTGGTCGGTTAATATGTTCTGGCACAGACATCTACTTCCTAAAGCAGGTTCCTTTTCTTGGATGGCTTTCCAAAGGAAGATTCTAACCAGTGAAAGACTCCTTAAATTTGGTATTAATGGGCCTAGTAGATGTGTATTATGTTGAAATCAAGAGGAGACAATTGATCACCTTCTGCTACACTACAAATTCTCCAGCAAGTGTTGGTGGCATTTTATGGGAAAGTTAAATCTTGCATGCCCTTTTCCGAAAGGTTTGGATGATTGGTTCCTACTATGGCCTAAATTAAAATGCAAGGCATTATATGGGGACTTATTTGTCATCCTACCCTCACTACTGATTTGGGAAATTTGGAAAGAGAGGAATCGAAGAATTTTCCAGGATAAAGATCTAGGCTAGATTGCCCTATGTGGGAAAATTGAAAATCACCTGATTAGGCTCCTAAATGAATCGGCTAAGTCCAAATTGTTGAAAAAGAATCTATATATTGACTGGGACTGGAATTTTAAGTTTGCATTTCCAAATTTGATCATCCCCTCGCTTTTTGGAAGTAGAAACCCTGAGATACCGACTAATCCAAGATTAGGTGTTAAATGGGAAGTCCCAGATTCAGGGTGGCATAAGATTAATTTCGGTGGAGTGGAATTGGATATATTATTAGAGATTCTAAAGGCACCTATATTAAGGAAATCTCTAAAGATATCGGGTTGGCCACTAACAATGAGGCTGAATTCCGAGAGGTATTAAGAGGTTTACAATTGGGGATTGAGTTGGGGATAAAAAGAATCCATCTGGAGGGGGATTCATTAAATGTTATCAACGTTGTTCGTAGTAACCAAACCCCTAGTTGGCGTCTTAACCTATGGCTTCGACCGATTGTGGATTTACTGGAGACCATTGAAGAATTTCGGATTAGCCATATATATAGAGAAGGTAATATGGAAGCAGACAGACTATCTAAGATGGCAATTGCAGATGGAGGCCTTGTTCCAGGGCATTCAGCTAGGGCATAGCTAAACTGTGATTATGGCGATTAATATGGTTCAAGTGTTGCACCCTATCTTGGTAGAATGAACCGGCTTTGTTTCCCCGATGGTCTTGGTTTCTACCGGTTTGTAGTACTTACCGGGAGATGAACTTGTAGACGTATAAAAATGACCATATTCCTAAATGAATATTTTATGTTCATTTCTCTATTTAATTAAATCCAATTTAATTAAATTATCCACATTCCTCTATTTAATTAAGTAAATTATTCAATTTATTTAAATTAAATTCACTATACCCATTTAATGAATATATCATTCTATTCATTAAATTCCCCCTATCCACTTTTAATCAAATTCAAATTTAATTAAATAGTTATCCTAAATTGAATAAATCTAATTTATTTAATTTCCCCAAATTACAACCAAATTGAATAAATCATTTAATTCAATTAAATCCTATTATCCCTCCATCCACTTGCAAAATCCTACATCTCCCACTTGCCTTACTAAACCCCTTTCTAATCCCTTCTAGACTCTTCTAATCGCTTCTAACTAGCCTAACCCATCTTCTAAACTTTGTCACATCCCTAAGCAAGGGGAGGTCACTTCTCAAATCCTCAAAGTCTTTGATAACCATTAAAGGCTTCAAGCCTTCAACCACTTAATTCCCCAAAGTCTTCATAACCATTAATGGTTAACTCAAACCCTCTTACATGGTTAAAGAATTTCTTTTAACTCAACCTCCATCCAACCCAAGGGTCTCATCAAGCCTTTAATGCTTTGACCATGATTATCTCTTAATCATTTGCACAAGAGTTTATCCTTGGATTAACTCTTAATCCAGTGGGTAATCTTAACTTAGGCTTGACCCTCACCTTCTAGATAACCATAAGGTCTTCTCAGGCATTTAATGCCTCCAACCCCTTCTCTCAACCCAACCCTATGTTGACACTTGTCACCATTTCATTGGTGCCAATTACAAACATGGATCCCCAACTTTCAAACTTAACCCTTGATCAACTCTTTCAATCCTGACCATCCATTGCGCTATTTTTGCTATAAATAGAGCTCTCATTCCTCCATTTTGAATCATCCTCAAAATTTGTAGTATCACACTTATGCTCAAATACATTCAAGCTCTCATATATCATTTTTATGCTCATCATTTTAGCCTCTTTTAAAATCAGGAATTAGTCTAAATATGCATGTTTAGAATACTTTCTTTATCATTTAGCTCAATCATAGACTAAATATATCATTTTAGGATAGTATTGATACTAACCTTGTTATCTTATAATCTAGTTTATTGCATTTCTAGAATCATGGATAGCTTAGGATGCATCTCATACTAAAATCTGTCAAAGCATCCCTCGTTCTTGCATTTGCCATCCCTAAACCATTTTGCTCAGTGATCTGAGAGAAAAAACATTGGTTTGAGGGACATTGTAAGATAAAGAACCATGGGACCAACCTTGGGAAGCTGAGTAATACTTCATTACTCCATAGCTTGCACCAAGAAGTCTTGTGTGTGTGTGTGGACAGGTATTTTGGAACATTTTTCACATATTGAGTTCTATCGACTCGCTTTTCCTGCATATAGAACTCATACCAGGTGTGGGGTTTTCTTTGATTGTGGTTTCCTTCTAGCTCCTACCGGTAGGAGTATCCCCCCCGGCTGCGCGGTCTCTACCGGTCGGCGATGTTGTCGGTTGTATAGTACCAGTGTAGATGTTGTCAGAAAGATAATCTAATGTCCTTAATTACTATTAGATATGATAATGTCGGACGGCAACAGACATCAAAGAGGCAATCAATTGCAAATAAAGGTGACATGCTTAAGATACGGTTTGTTTGTGTGAAGTAATTTGGCACGATTTAGTCAGGTCCTCGAGCTCCTCAACCTTTATGAACTGTCGAGATAAATTAAGGAAGGCCTGCTTATTTTAAACACATCAAACTTTTCCCCTTTCTTGCTCTGTTGTTATACAATGGAAACACCAATATTGTTGGAGGCAACCTGCCGTCAGATGACGTTTCTAGGCAAAATTTCTGATAAGAGCCTGCAATCGGTTCTTTTCTCAAGTCATCCTTTGATTCTACACTGTGTAAAAAGAATTTTGGGGAAGGAATTCTTAAATGCACACCACAGATATAGAGCCAATGCAGACATTTTGGCTTTCTTTCTAGCGATGCTGCTCTACATGGGAACTAGTAAGCAAAGGGCGAAACTACTCACTCAAATGGTGTTCGCGCACCGCTTCCTTGGGGAAATTGATGGATAATGTCAACGGCAATCTCAGAATGCCCTTTCCCCAAAATTATTATATGAGATTGGGAAATGGTGTGGAGGTGAGGAAAGAGGTGATTGTAACCTCTCTTGATTTTAATTCCTTGGAGGCCTTTTGGCCCAACATTAACAGAAATATTGAGTTCCTTTTCAAGGTTGTTGGAATACTGCCCGGCTTACGGCTGCCTGGAGAAGAACTTATATTTAGGATGAAGGGCTTTCGGACAGAAGAGACATTGGTATTTGGCCAACAGTGACATAGAAGATGGCAACTCTTGGGGTCTTGGTCGTGGAGAAGATTGGATCCCAGACGACTTCCGCCACCCCTGGGAAAAGGCAGAATTGATGGCTCATGCTGCTTGCGGAAATGATTGCCAAGTAATATTGGATGTTGCTGCTGCTCTTGCTCCGGGTGACGATGCCCCAGATTCAAGCTCTGAAGAATCTTGAAATGTATTGACCTCCTCGGCTATGTGTGTCGGTCCTCTTTGTAATTTTGTTTCTCAAGTTCTGGTACGTTAAGTAGATTGTAGGCCTATGGCCAAATTAGGCATAGTAACAGCCAGTATTTTGTTCTCCTCCAACTGATTTTGTTTAGTTGGATGCCCGCTAGAAATATAGGATCCTTGCCAACTCGGTTGGTTTTTTGGTCATTGTTAGGAGCAATGGTAGGGGGTTTTCTTCCTGGTTCTTTCCCCCTACGGCTCTTTCTGAACCAGGTTTGTATTTTTCAATTTTTTATTAATACAAGGGTGTTGCCCCTCTGCAGTTATTAATCTATTAAAAAAAAAAACAGAAGTTTGTTTTTAATTTAAATTTGTTTTTTTTAAATCTCGATTTAAATTTGTTTTTTTTAAATCTCGATTTAAATTTTATTTGTATTTAATAAATGATAATAATAGAAAGTTACTTTTTAATTTAGATTTTAGTCTTTAACTCATTTTTAAATTATTCTTTATCTAGTCATAATAATTAATAATAATAGAAAGTTTATTTTTAATTTAGATTTTAGCCTTTAACTTATTTTTAAATTTCTATTCATTAAAATTACATGGAAAAAAAATGAGTGGGTGCCATTGTAGTGTTATGCCTCTAGACGTAATTATCTTTTATTTATTAAATATATATCTTTTGCATTTGTTTTTTAAATAATTTTTTTATTCTTTTATACATTATTCTTTTTGTGAATTTTTAACTTCTTATTCTTGGTGCCTTTTGTTTTGGGTCTTCTTAATTTTTTTACTTTCTCCCCACACACGCTATAATTTATTTTTGTTTATTAATTTTCACTTTTATTCCAATCTTTCTTTTTATCTTTAGATTTTGGACTTAGTTAATTTATCATTTCCTTTTATATATATGAATGGCGTGGATCTTTTATTTTTCTCGTCTTTATATTTTTATGTAAGTTTTCTTTTTTCATTATTTTTATTAGTTTATTATTTATTTTCTATTTTCTTTTTCCTTTTTTGCTTAATTTTTATTTTTTCTTTAAATTTGTTGTTTTGGTTTTACTTTATATTCTTTATTTCTTGACCACTTTTATTATAAGGAGGTTATATTCTTATTATTATCTTGTGTTTAACATTTTCATCTTGTCTTTTATTTTTCTTCTATATCTCTCTTTTATTATTTTGGTTACTCCTATGTTGTCTCTTGGTGGCCCCTTCTAAGCCACTTAAATTGCCATTGGAGTGAGATATTCTTATCTCAAATGTCAAAAAGGGAAAGATTGGGGACTCTACATCCCTAAAGAAATCGCTTAGGCAACAATAGACACAAGGATCTCATTTTAAAGCTTATGAGAGCCATGACTTTTGCATATGGACTTAAATTAGGTCTCATTTTTTAAAATTGCATAAATTTTTTATTAGATTCCCAGTTTGTAATCCAAAATTGTCCAAGAGGTCATTCTTTCACAATAAATCCTCTCCTTTGTCCACAACACTTGGAATCCATGCACTCCAAGGTGTCAAGCTAGTGACAACTTGGGCAAAGCATTGACACCAACTATGACTCTACACTCCCCAAATGACCAATGGCTTAAGACATCATCCAGGGAAAAAAAAAAAAAAAGGAGAAGATTTTCTTCTTTGCCAAAACTACTTTGGTCTTCTTTCTTTCTAACATTTTTTTCATGCCCTCCAATATATCATGACAAGAATAGCTTGAAGCAACCCTTGAAAAAAAACATGTTGCCCAATATAAGTACCACCTTTGTGATATATATGTTCCCTCTTTGTTGCATAATAGATAACGAACCCAAAATTTGCAAAAGGTCAACTAACCAAAATTGAGAAAAAAATGCTCCAATAGTTCCATGCAACATGTAGGTACAAACATAGCAACTAATTTTGAAGGATGGAGTGTAAATAACATTTGGAATTGAACTTCATCCTTCAGAATTAATTGCTATGTTTGTCCCTACATTTGGAATTGGAGGAGCAAAGCTCCCGCCCATTCATGTGTGAATGATGCTTGCGCTAGATCTGCCCACCTAGACCCGTTTGTTGGCGTTGTTCATACTGGAGCCTTGTCTTCAGCGGTGGGCGGCTTGGGTTCACCTCCCTTCACATGGATGCCCCTTTCGCTAATGCTTCTAGCCCGACGATGGACGATTTTTCCCCTCCCCCACCCCTTGTGGATGCCCTCTCGATGGGTGCTACTGCTATTGTATCTCTCACTTGTGGTGCTACTACTCATTCTGGAAACGGTGCTGCAAATGGTGACCCTATTGTGGGTTCTAAGGTGTTGCCTAGACCTCCTTTTGTTGGTAAACGCAACTTTACTCGTGTGGCTAGATCTGCTACCCAACCTTCTAAGGGGGTTCGTCCTCTTCCCTATGCCGAGTCCTCCCCTGTGGTGGTTTGTGGGCAAGATGTTGTCAACAACATTGGGTTCTACCAATGCTATTCTTTGGTGTGCAGATTATCTGGGTTTTGGCCTCCGCTATCGAACCTCCATCGCTAAGTGAGTGACTCCTAGAAGCCTTTTGTAGCTCATAATATTGAACTCTTTCCTTGTGCTAAGGATTTTTCATTGCTTCATTTACATCTTCAGTTGATCGAGATTTGGTTTTGGGCAAGTTGTGGGCTTGGGGAGTTCATTCAATCTCTCTATTAAGCCCTAGACAACTTCTTTCAACACTCTTATTGAACCATTTAATGTGCATCCGATTTGGGCTCACCTTTCGAATCTTCCCCTCCATTTCTAGGAGCATTCTTGTTATGAGGCCATTGGTAACTCTATTGGTCGCTTCTTGAAAGTTGATGATGCCATCAATGGTCCACTCCACCTTTGCCTACATCTTAGTCGGGGATAGGCCTTGGACATAACCGTTTGATTTTGAGGGCCTCCCCTTTGACTATCGGAAATGCTTCTCCACGAGTCATTTAGCTTTGAATTGCTCTATCTTGCATCACAAAGGTGTTGCTACTTGGTGGAAGGATGCTACAGCTAATCACCTGACTATCTATGCTTATGATTTTGATTTGGTTGGTTCATCTCAGGAGGATGAGTTTTCCTGGTATGATGTGCCTCTTACTGTTGATGTTGTTGTTAATGCCATTGTTGTAGCTCCTTTCATCCCCGAGGATATACAGCTTCATTCTACTCCTACTGATTTTGCTCCTGATGTTGTTCCTATGTAGTACCCTATTGCGATTCTGCAGCAACACTCTGCTACCGCTATTGGTTGTAACCCTGTGGAGTCCTTCCTGCTTGATCTCTCTCTTGATGGTCCTAATGACCATATCATATGGACTGTGGTTTGTCGCAAGAGGAAGGGGAAGTCCCCCCCCCTCCCCCAAACCCCTCCTTATCAAGGCTCAGTTCTCTCTACCCCTCCTTGAGTTGGATCTAGGTTGTTAATGGTTTAACAGGCTTTTTTCTTGTTCGTCTATCCGACCTTGTTGTTTTGAGGCTTGCTCCCAAGGTTAGTTTTTCTTTTACTACCTATGTGTTGTTGTATTAAGGGTCAGCACCCTTGTTCTTGTTGATTTCTTAATAAAAAAAATTTGGAATTGAAGAAAATAACATGATGGCTCCTGCTCACATGCCCATTTTGAACATTTCTCCCACCCTTGAGACTGGTTTGAAAATGATAACAATTACTCTAACTGCTTTGATATCGTTTGGCCTTGTGTGCTCTGCCTCTCATCTTGGGGTTGTGACCTCTGGTATTGTTGTTGGATCGATACCCTCAACAACTTCTGCAATGGTGTTTGTTGCCTTAGTTTCCTTTGGCTTGCCCCATGTGACTGCCTCTCGTGTTGGAGTTTTTGTGCCCTCCAGTGTTGCTATGGGTTGGTGTTACGTGGTCCCTCAATGACTCCTACTAGTCTGGTGATGGTTGATGCTTGTGAGGGTGTTTTGCCCTCTGGTGTTGGGGTCCCTCCTCCAAGGCCTTATGTTGGTGGACAAAGCTTTTTCTGTGCTACTGGACTTCCTCCCAAAGGGAAATCTCATCCTCTTAGTTGTGCCAAGATCTCCCTTGTTGTGGTTTGTGGCCAAGATGTGGTGGAAAATGTGGATTTCTACTAACGATGCATGTTGGTGTGTAGATTTGTTGGGTTTTTGCCTTCTTTTCTGAATCTTCGTTGTTGGGTGATTGATTCTTGGAAGTCTTTAGTTGTAGGTAGCATTGATCTTTTCCCTTGCGCTAAAGGCTTTTTTGTTGCTTCTTTTGTTTCTTCTATTGACCATGATTTGGTGTTGAGGAAGTTGTGGGCTTGGGTTGTTCATTCTCTCTTAGCCAAACCATGGACAACCTCCTTCAACACTCCTACTAAACCACTTAGTGTGCATCCAATGTGGATTCGTCTTCCCAACCTCCCCCTTCATTTTTGGGAGAATTCTTGTTTTGAGGCCATTGGCAACTCGATCGGCCGCTTCTTTAAGGTTGATGATACCACTTCCTCCATGGGTATTTCTACATTCAAACGCATTCTAATCGATATTGACATCTCCATACCTCTTCATGGGGATGTGGTTCTTACAATTGGGGATAGGCCATGGACTTAGTTGTTGGATTATGAGGGCCTCCCCTTTCATTGTCGTCATTGCTTCTCTACCAGCCACATGGGCCACAAATTATTCTCTCACACTATAGAGGTGTTTCCACTCGGTGGAAGGATGCTCATGATGATCACCTAACTATTATGGCTTCAAATTCTTCCTATGATGACTCCTCACAGGCTGGTGATGATTCCTCACACGATGTTGTATCTCTTGCTACTGGTGTGTCCTCATGCCTCTTGCATCCTCATTTGCCTCATACTACTAGTGTGTTCCCATTTAGACATGTGGACTCTTTTGTGATTATTGTGCATGTTCTACTCCAGCCTTTAGTGGTGGATTGTCACCTGGTCAACATCCTACTCCTAGTGTTGGCAGTCCTCTTACGAGGATTCCTCTTGCTTCCCCTTTTATCGATGTTCCAAATGATAGTGTTGCTTGGACTATCGTTCATTGATGGAGGAAAGATCATTCTTCCTCTTCTTCCCAAACTCTTTCTCGAGTTGTGGGTGAAACTTCTACCCAACCTTGACGTGGGTTACTAGTTTCTCTGCTAGTGTGTTGTAAATGAGTTGTTTAGCCTTTGTTGTCAGAGGTCTATTCTTGACCTATTGTTTATAGCCTTTTTGGCTTGTCTTTGTAAGGGTTAACACACCCTTGTTTTGTTTCTTTTTTAATAAAAAACATAGCACCTACAAAAACCAACATAGATGCATACTCTAAGGTAATAGAGAGTATTGATATTACTCATACTAAAAGAAACGACTACCAAACTCAATTATATTGAAACAATACAACTTGGATCTACCAAAATAATGTAGACCCAAAAATATGTATATTAATCTTTCCATTTGCAATAATACAAACAAGGCATCATGCAGATTATCCCCGTGACACAAAGATTTGATCTAAGAACTCTCAAAATATATTCAAATGGTAATGAGGTTGCATATAAATTACACCAATTTGAACAACAATCTAGAAACTTTGATGAAGTATCTCCACCATTTCTCCTCACTTGCCCAAGAAACACCAAATTTAAAACATTAACAAATCTTTTGACTATCAAACTCCCAAAAATAACTATTGTTTTATTTACTAACTATAAAATAATCTTTATTTTTTAATTATCTACTAAAATTATAATTTATTTACAATTTATTTAACCTATAGTCTAACTATTGATGTAATAAACCAATAAAACCTAATATGCCAAAAATCCACAACTTGAAACTTTTGCTTATTTAGAAACCCAACAAGAAACCACAATGAAGATGTTAAATGAGTGATCACATAGCAAAACACCTACAATCAACATCCTCTTCATGCAAATATAATTTTTTCTTCATTTGAAAACTCTTGGAGAGTACAACTTAAAAATAATATTCCACAAATTTGCAACTCATATATTTTGATTAAATATGCAACCTACAAAACCATATGTGCAAAATTGAATCTATTGACACGTATGAAACACTCATCAAACTAAAACCAAATTATAATTCAAAGCGATGACTACACAAGATGTAAAATGCATGTCCATGGAGACCTTAAAGAATAAGAATCCCCAACGTGGACCTAGGGTTGTCATAGGATCTTCCAACTAACTAAAATACCAAGTCCATAGCATGTGATCCATGAATCATGCACACAACCAAAGATAACCACACTAGTTACACGTGCAATCAGATTCTTTATTTTGGGTCTCAACAACTCATAATATAGTGTCTCAAATTACAATCTCCTCCTTGCATTTCCATTCTCTACATCAAAAAATATGATCGCTTTGCAAAGCTTCCACTCAAACACGGATTATTATTACAAGGAAGGAGACTCTCACACGACCAAAATCAAGCTACCAAACGAAAGGAATTAAGCTCATAAAAAAACCTAAAGAGTTCCAAGATTAGAGCAATGAGAAGAAATGAAATGTAATAGATCTAACAAACAATAAAGTGAGAAATACATTACACAAGATATATCCTAAGAAACCCTTTTGAAAAAAAAACTAGCCTCCAAAGCACACTCAATATATTATTTAACAACAAATATAGTTACAATCCAATGTTAAATTTTCATGATCTATCAAGAGAAAGGGGATACTTCTAACCATAGTCCTCATAGAGTCAATCCAACAACATAACCCCAACGAAACTAAAGTACAACATAGCTTACCACCAAAACAAGCATCCAATTTACATAGGCAAGTCCAACACTAGAAACCAAGGATAGTTTCTAAAACCATGCACTAAATCCATGGGAAAAAAAACTCTAGCCAAATCAAGGTATAAACATAGGCATTACTATATTAGACTCATCCACCTTATAGAAGGATGCTTTCATGCAATAGCAAAAAAAAATCCTTGATTTTCTAGTCCACAATTAAGTCTATTTCCATGTCCTTTCCCAAAATAATGATTTTTTAGCAACTTACATGACACTAAGTGCTACTTCTTATCAAAAAAGTATTGATTTTTACATTATCATGTGTGATCAACAATGTCACATCGATTTTGGACACCCTTTTCTATGTGGGCACATGATTAATACAAATTAAATAATTCAATCTTAAGAAATTGTAAGGTGTATGACACCTAGACCCAACATTGAGAACCTCAAGATTTAACTTCAACTTAAACTTATTGCACCACATGGTTAAATACCTCTAATCTAGATTATGACCTAAAGTCTTTGCAATAATTGTTTTTTCAAATATAAATCCTCATGTCAATCGTGATAGATATTAAATTCATTTGCCCATCATTCTTGATTCTAAACATGCATTCAAAAGAAATCCTAAATAAAATCTCTAACTTAGACCTCATCAATTTCTTTCTTCTAATTTCAAATATCCTCTACCTTCATTTGATTCTAATAATATTCTTCTTCTATATATGGTTCCTATAGTATAACTACCCCATCCATTTCTTCCATCATTAGGCAAGTTCCATCTAGATTGTGTCCTCTAGTTCTTTGCAATCACTACCTATCCGTAGGGTACATTAGTACCCTTTTTTCCAACATGTTCTTGGGTGCCCATTGATCTCTAAGCATATGTCCCCTAACAATCGTAAATTTTAGTTCTAGTGCCTTTCAAGCTTACCCTCATTTCTATCTAAATATGCCCTACTATGTGCCTACGTGTGGCAAAGCATTAGTAGTTTGTAATCAATGTCCTTCGAGAACTCCCCGAAAACATACTTTGTTTTTAACTGATAAGAAAGGCATTCAAACAACCACCTTCACATATATTTAACATGAGATCTAATAGTTCTATCCTCAACTCAACAAGTGAACTAAACTTAAAATGAGTTACCTCCCTTTTAGTGCATCCCAAGTATGCATGTACGGGTTGAACATGGGTGTCCATGTGCATGGGCAAAGCATTTTTTAAAAAAGCCTTAAGCCCCCCTTAAGTATTGTGTTCATGTCTTCTTCAATGAATCGGTATAAAGAAGCCTTCAAAAGCCAACAAAATTCTTTATTGTTTCTTCATTTCTAGGAAATCTGTGAAACAAAATTTTGGGACTCCATTCCTTCAGATAAGCCAACTAGAGTAATGCAGTGTTTCATTTAATAATAATGATGAAATGTAAAACATTTATAACATATTGTACTCGATAGAACAATTACAAATATTAAATAGGCCAAGTACGTGTGACTTTCTGATCTCCAATGGGACAATTAAATATGTAATCAAGGGCTCAAGAGCCTATGGTAACCCTGATAAAAATGTTTCAATTAACAAGTATTTAGCTATTAATGTGGACATCTAAGATCAACACATTAAAGAGTCACATCAAGTAATTAAAAAAATACACAAAAAATGAAGGCTGGAAGCATTTCATAGACAAACATAGCCTGTAGTAATTATTTGGAAGTTAAATTCTACATTGAACCATGGCGGGCTCATGGCAGGTTCAGGGCGGGTTCGAATCATGACTTGGTAGGGGGTCTGGGACGCCAGGGAGCCCACAATGTTTCTACAATAGAGATCGGTCGCCGATGGTAAAGAAATCAATGCATTTTCATACTCCGCACTTATACCATATGCCCTCGATCACACAGGGGAAGAAGAATCAGACCTGGCAAAGACAATCTTGGCTGAGCTTTAATGCCCAGGCTGTAAACTCCCGAAATCACTCAAGCTTGGACTCCTGGGCTAAGAAAGTGGCGATAGGCCCTAATAATATCCCCATCTTAGCCAGGGTTCAAAAATGCTCTGCACCCAATGCATCTCTGGCCCGCAGCCATGATGGCCACCAAACTAAGCAGCCTTTTAAGAGTACCAAGAATTCGGGTTTCATAAAACCTTCTTTCCATCGTCCGCCTCCCTCCTTTGCTCACCAGGATCAGAAATGGAATCGGAAAACCATGGGTAGCAAACTTTTCATCCTACCTTCCGATTCCATCAACCCCATGACTGCCAAATTCAAAGAAAATGCCTTTTTTGCACAATGGTGTGGTATAGGCGGGAACAACAAAGACATAATCTCCTGGTGGATGTCCTCTTTTCTAGGTTTGATCACAATCAGACCGCTGCAGAATGATTTCTTTTTTCTAGAGTGTGTTGACTCTTCCCTAAAGAAAGTAATCACGGAAGGTTGCTCGTTGTTTTTCCAAGGGTCATCTTTCAACTTCATTAACTAGAAACTAGGCTTTGATCCGGCGAATCATAGATTTGAGAAATCCCCTGTTTGGTTGTCTCTAGTGGGCCTTCCATCTGAATTTTGGTGCTCGGAGGCTTTGCTGAAAATTGGTGATGCTTTAGGAACCCTAGTGGGTATCGAGGAGGATTTTCTGAAAGGTCTTAAAGGAGATGTAGAAAACATCTATGTGGACATTGATCTCCAAAAAGTCTTCTACAACGTTCTAGAAATCATTTCAGAAATAGGAAGATGGAAGCAAAAAGTGCAAAGACTGGGTAAGCAAATTCCTGGCAAATGTATTCTCCGAAACCAAGTAATCAAAAACAACTCAATGGCAGCCTCAATGGGTGCCATTCACCTCACATATCAACCTCAACATCGAGCTTCCCCAGAGCAAGAAGGACCGAAGCTGGTCAGGGATCAAGATAATCCATTGGTTCCACCTGCAGTGGAGGCAAATCAACTTGGCAGGATTGCTATTTGTCAGCCTCAAGTCAAAGCTCATGCCTTCTCACCAGTGCCTTCAGCTCCTCCAGAGCCTGAGTCGCTTCTCACTCCTAGATCTAACCCCCGCCCTAAAGAATCTCAAGGCCAGTTGCTACCCTCCAGTACAGGTATGGTTTTCCCATCTCCTCCTCTTTCTCCTCATAGTTGTCCTCCTCTTATTCTCTCCCCAATTCATAAGTTGCAGCCTCAAAAAGCAGTTAGAAGTCTATTTGGCCAAAAGCAAACTCCTTCCCTCTCCAGATGAGCTTTTAATATCTTCTCTCGGCCTCCTTCCAAGGTTATTAAAAAGAAAAACAGTCTAAGGCGTAACAAGCAGAAAGGTTCCCTCCACCCTATGAAACCCATCATCAAACCTTTGCACGTTGCCAAAATCCTGCAGGAAGAGGAGGTTATTGAAAACGATCTTATAGCTGATTTAGAAGAGGATCACGAGCCTCTTCTATCTTATGGTCAAATTCACTCTCCCTTAGATCTTCCCTCAGCAGATCAATATCTTTATTTTTCAATGGGTTGCCCAATCCCATCTATGTTTTCTCCTACTTCAGTTCCTCAAGATCTGGGCTTTTCCTTAAATCAAAATGCTAAGAAACTTCTGCAGGATCTAATGGTCCAGGATGAAGACCCGGACACAATTTTAGATACCCCTCTAGCAGTACTGTACTCTCAGGTCAAAGAAAAAAGAAAGTTAGGCCTACATCAGAATCAAGAGGGATTTAAAAAACCAGACTTTGGCTCCTCCCCTCCTAAGAAAGGCCGCAAATCTCTTATAGAAGCCAGAACTTTAGATGGTGCTGCTGAAAACCAATCAAAACTTCAAGACCTCTGGAAAGTAGGGAAGGGGAATCCCCTTCCCGAACAACAATGAAAATCTTATCATGGAATGTTAGGGGCCTCAATGCCCCTAACAAACAAAGGGTGATCAAAAGGAGGATTATTTTGGTCGGTGCAGAAATCATTTTTTTACAAGAAACAAAGCTGGATAATATGCAAGCAGTTGCATTTGGTAGTGGAATTAGCTCCCATTGTATTACTTCCTCACAAGTGACAGTGGATTCAGATGGGGCTTCGGGAGGCCTAATGATAATCTGGAAGCCTTCCCAAGTTAAAGTTGATGACATTGCTTCAAACAGAAATTGGATCTTGGCAAAAGTCTCCCACCTCCAGTCCAATTCATCTTTCTTTGTTATTAATACTTATGGCCCAGTCTCCCCCCTCAAAAAACGTCTCTTATGGTCTTCCTTAGACGTAGTCCTGTCTTCTTTAACTAAGGAACAACTCTTTATAGGGGGTGACTTCAATGCTATCAGAAGAACTTCTGATAAAAGGGGAGGATTAATCCGCTTAGGTTGATCTCAGCAGGACTTCAACGATTGGATTGATAGGAATGACCTGATGGAAATAGATTCAGGTGATTTGTTTACTTGGACAAATAGAAGGAAAGGTTTTAGCAATATTGCGGAAAAATTAGATAGATTCTTTTGGCAAGGAGACTTAAGGTGCTTTCCATTCACCCCTTCATGCTCGGTTATCCCTTGTTCAGGATCGGATCATTACCCCATATTGCTTTCCTTACTTGACAATAAGATAAATTGCAAAGCCCCATTTAGGTTTGAGAACATGTGGATGAAGGACCAAAACTTTCTCACTTTGATAGAAAACTGGTGGCAGGAGGCGTCGGTGGAAGGATCAAAACTCTTTTGCTTTAATGCTAAGTTGAAAATTGTCAAACACAAACTGCTTCAATGGAACTCCCAGCACTTCAGAAATATCTTCTCAACAAAAAGTTTGATAGAAAGAAGATTGTGCAACTCTAAATGATAAGATCATCCTGGAAGGTATGGACCTGGAATCCTTCCAACAAGAAAAGATGCTCCTATTGGAATATGAGGATATCTTGTCTAAAGAAGAAATATTCTGGAAGCAGAAATCGAGGGAGAATTGGCTTAGTATGGGAGACAAAAACACTAAATTTTTCCACAATGTAACAAAGATTAGGAGTAAGAACTGGATACCAAAACTGGAGTCCAAGGACAACCGGATCATAGAGGATCCTGATGAAATCAAGAAGGAAATCACTTCTTTCTTCTTCAATCTCCTAAATAATCTTGAAGGTTCTCAGTTGTCAGAGCAAGAAAAGATGTTGGATATGATCCCCAAGATCATAACAGATGAGCAGAACCAAAATCTTAATGAGAGAATAAAGATGGATGAAGTATTTCAAGCCCTCAATCAACTGCCCTCGGGTAAAGCTCTTGGCCCGGATGGCTTCCCAGCGGACTTTTTCAAGAAGTGCTAGCACATCTTAGGTCAAGATCTTGTGGAAGCTCTAGAATGCTCAAGAAGATCAAGAAGGCTTCTTAAGGAAGTAAACAACACATTCATCGTCCTCATCCCAAAGAAGGAGAATGCATTAAAGCTGGGTGATTTCAGACCTATCTCACTTTGCAATACAGTTTATAAAATCTTTTCAAAAGTCATGATGAATAGAATGAAGCCCCTCATGGAATCAATCATATTAGAAGAACAAACAAGGTTTGTTGCAGGTTGTTCAACTCTTGATGGGGCTATAATAGAACAAGAAGCAATCCATACTCTCCAAAGTACAAAAAGACCAGGTATGATGATTAAAGTAAATATTTCAAAGGCTTATGATAGTGTAGACTGGCGCTTCCTTTGCAAGGTTATGCAAGCCTTTGGTTTTGCAAAACAGTGGATTTACTGGGTCTTTGAATGCATCTCCACTCTGAAATTTTCAATCTTGGTAAATGGGAAACCAGAAGGCTTTTTTTCCTCGACAAGGGGAATCAGACAAGGAGATCCTATCTCTCCTTTTCTCTACATTATAATGGAGGAGGTTTTGGGTAGGACACTAAGAGAAGCCATATGAACAATCTATTAGAGGGAATCAAAGTAACCAGAAACTTTGCAGTCACACACCAACAGTTTGCAGATGATAATCTCCTCTTGGGGGCAGCAAAAATCAAAGAGGCTTCCCATCTAAAACAGATTCTAGACACCTTTGGGAAAGCTTCAGGCCAAATAAGGAATAAGGACAAGTCCAAGGTCTATTTCTTTTCTACCTCTAGACTCTTGCAGTCTAAAATACTTTCAATTCTGGATTGTAGTGAAGGATCCCTCCCTTGTTTCCATTTGGGAATCCCAATTGATCATGGCACTAGGAATGCTAAGTTGTGGGATCCTCTTAAGCTAAAAGTGGATCAGACCTCAAATTCTTGGAAAGGGAAATGGTTGTCTTGGGCAGGAAGACTAGTGATGATTCAAGCAGTAATATCTGCCCTGCCCATCTATCTATCATCCATTTTATCTCTCACAGCAAGTGCAAATGCCTTTCTCATTAAGAAAATGAGGAATTTCTTTTGGCAAAACTCAGAGGAGAAACACAGAATATCTCTAATTGCATGGGAAAAAATAATCAAGCCCAAAGTCCTAGGGGGTTTAGGCATTAAGGACCTCAAATTGCAAAACAAAGCCCTAGGGGCCAAACTAGTATGGAAGTTCATTAAGAATCCCAATATCACATGGGCTAGAATGCTAGCTACTAAATATTTACTAGATCAAGAACCTACCAATCTAAGAGCAAACTCATTCCCCAAGGGTTCAAAAACGTGGAATTTTTTAATCTCTTGCAGAAACCTGATCTCATAACAGCTTACATGGGACATCCGGGATGGAGCATCAAGCCTCTTTTGGGAAGATTCTTGGGGAGTCTACCCACCTATTGTGAATTCACTTAACATTCCTATAACAGAGAATTGGCTTAAGACCACTGGAGTGTCAGAGTGAGAGATTATCTGATTTTTGATGACTCACCCAGCTCTTAAAGTTGGAGTTGGAAATCATTGGAAGGAGTTCCAACCGCAAGGAATGATTTAGATCAACTCAAAGAACTCTTAAAAGCAAGAAATGTCAATCTGAGAAGAGGGAATGATTCTTTAATTTGGGCACCTTCCAAAACAGGGCTCTACAATCCTAAAGATGGTTACAGAGTACTAGTCAGCAACGTTGTTAAGGATCAACCGGATATTCCTAAGAAGTTGTTTTGGAGCTCTAAAGCCATTCCTAAGGCAGGGATCTTTGCATGGCTAGCCTATCAGAGGAAGATCTTAACTGCAGAAAAGTTCACAAAAATGGGGTATTCAGGACCCTCTAGGTGCATCATGTGCAAAGCTCAATCAGAGAGAGTGGATCATCTACTACTTTCTTGTCCCTTTGCGTCCAAATGCTGGTGATGGCTTTGTGCTAAACTTGGGCTAATCACAGCTCTACCAAATGACATTAAATCCCTGTTCCAAAGCTGGCCTATCCCAACTAAGGAGTCCACCCTGAGCTTAATCATGGAAGTATCCCCTTCAAGTTTAGTCTGGGAAATTTGGAAGGAGAAGAATCGTAGGCTATTTGATAACAAATCCAGAAGAATAGAAACAATCTTGAACTCAATTGAATCGGTTATTGTGGATTCGGTTAACTGTAAGATAGCCTTTTCTTTGAGACCGCCTAAAGCTTTCTCATCATGGGATGAAAGCATTAGGAAAAGCTGGCATGGAATCAGGATTCCCCCCTCTTTTGGGCAAAAAGATAATATGAGAAAGACTGCTTTCTGGTCTCCTCCAAAGCCTAGCTGGATAAAACTAAATTTTGATGGCGCCTCTAGAGGCAACCCGGGCCCTTCAGGCATACGATATGTAATCAGAGATCACACAAGAGCAACTCTTGGGAAAATGGCAAAGTCGATTCCCCCAGACACAAACAACATAGCAAAGTTCAAAGCTTTGCAATTTGGACTAATAAATTGCATAAAACATGGTTTTAATAACATCTTAGTGGAGGGTGACCCAGAGATGGCAATAAATGCTATCAAGAGGAAAAACACTCCAAATTGGAGATTGCAGGGAATTCTAGAAAGCATAATTGCAAGGCTAGACAGGATTGAAAACTATGAAGCTAAGCACATCTACAGAGAAGCAAACTCAGAGGCAGATGTTCTCTCGAAAATAACTTCTCAAGGAACCTATCTCTACAGTTGGGATCAGGGAAATCTGTCTGTTATTCATGCAGACCATCGCACTTGACAGGCAAGGGTCCTAGAGGTTTTTTATTCATATGCGAGAGTCTCTTCAAGAATATGCAAAAGCTACTTAAAGTTTCGCTACCTAGGCAAACATTAAATTTAACCTTGGCGGCTAAGTGTAATGGTTATTTCAATTCAAATTTGATCTTACCTATTTCGGGGAGAGTGGGCCCGTATTTAATTACATCATCCAAGCTGCAGTCATGTCCTAAGCTTTCTCCGATCCTCCTTACGAGATATAGCTGCCAAACTGTCAAATCAACTTATGGTTTGCGTGGCCTGAACGAGAGATTTGGCATGCCAAGGACAAACATCCCTCGCCACCTTTGCTGGAAAAAAAAATTATTGCATATCTGTCCCTCATTATTTGGCGTTAAAGAGTGTGCCAGCCTACTTCTTCGCATTAGTTTTCTGCATTTTGTTCTCATTCTCATTCTCTTGCTAATTACTCTCAAAGTCCTAGTTTCTCCTCCTTGTTTGATAGCCTGCATTGCCATCCATGTCGACCGAGCTCCCTTTTGGTTTCATTATGAGTGTATATCCCAGACCCATCTCCTGTTTTGGAGCAGACACTCCAATTTCCCTCTCGGCGTCGACGCGCCAAGTTTCATTCCAAAAAATTACAAACTTGAGGCTCAAGCACCTCCTCCTCTACTCGGATTTCCCTATAATATTGGCAGTCAAGATGATCTTGGGTAGCGGACACCTGAACAGAGACGAGTATCCTCAGGATAACACCAGTATCTCCTCAAGGTTTGTCGCCTCTCTGCTAGACCTAAAACTTGCCAAGCAGGCAGTTTGGACCCTCACCAAGAAGATTTTTCCAGAGGAGGTCACCCAAGAGCTCCAAGAAATTCTAAACAAGGCAATTCATGACTCTGGGGCTCAGCAATTCATGACTCTGGGGCTCATCGACCAGGCGATAGAATTCTTTTCGATGCCCATGGAGAACTAATTAACTATTATCCTTTCCTGCTTGACCTGAAAGGAAAAGACCTGGATAGGCATCGGGTTTTCGCGGGAGTTGGCCTTGGCTACCTTAAATGTCGATTCCTGGGAGATAATTCAAATGAGCTGGGCAGAGAGGATGACCTAATTCAGTTTGCAAGACTCAACAGCATTCTGCCTCCGATATCAGAAGATGAAAACCCTCAAATGGAACAGGCATGCAGGGGTGGCGCCAGCAGGGGTCGTTACGGGTCCAGACTTGGCCGTGGCAGGGGTCGCCCTCCGAGCAAAGGTCGTGGGAGTGCGAGGAAGGAGCATCTGCCATCTGAAGCTCACAAGGAAATTGCAAGCTAGGCCCCCTTTTAGCTACTTTAAAGCTTATTGTTTTGACTCTCAAGCGAGTATTTGTTTTTATCAGCATAATCTCTGTTAATAGTGCAGCATGCTTCTGCCATTTAAACTTTTAAGTTTTTTTATTAAAAGGGAATCCTCAGACTTACATATGTTAATTAGGAAGGACTCCTTATGCCTTCCATGGACTGCCCGGTTGCATTCCTTCTCCTCTTTTAGAAGGCATTTTGATGCTTCCATTTTGAATTCTGTTAAAAATCTATTTGCTATCTTAGCTCTGTAAATTCTACATAATCAATATAATTATGGCTTTGCCTTTACCGATCAAAAAAAAAATACACAAAAAATTGAATTCCCTAGCATGGAAACAAACCACCAAGATCCATTTGGAACAACAAACATTGAAAAAAATTATTACAAAATATGTTTTATACACGTTGAATAGCGAGATCAATGTTGCAATAAATTAACCACCACATACTAAGCAATATAGATCTAAGTCACATAGTCAAGAAGCCGAGGGAAAGGCTTTAACACCAACATATAGCTAAAAAGACCATCCAGTAGTAAGAACCACGGGAAAAAACTGGACCATCACAGAACAAAATGTAGGAAAATTATAAAATAGAATTGTCTCTGTTCATTAAAGGTGAAGATTAAAAATTAAAAAAAATACATAGAAGTCGATCTGACTATTTGCCTTATCCATGCATGACACATTTTAAAAACAAAAATAGATGGGCATCAGTTTAACAAAGTTGTTTAACACATGGTCATGCAAGGAATTTTTACGGAATGTCTTTAAGATTTTATCTTATGAAATGTTTTTTATAAAATGGCCATATGATAACAAATACAAATAAATTAAGGGTCCAATATCATGAATGGTAAAGATTTTAAAAAAGCAAACATAGATGGGCATCAACTTTACGTATACAATCTTCGAAGAACACATCAACAAACAGGGGTAACAGGGGGGTATTTAAGATTTTATCTTGTCAACTACCGGTTTTTTATTAAATGGCTATTATAGCAAATACAAACAAATAAATGGTCAAATATCAACCATTGTACAATCGAAGACATATACACCATAATGAAAGCATGGAATAATAGAAGACATATACACCATAATGAAAGCATGGAATAATAGAAGACATATACACCATAATGAAAGCATGGAATAATAGAAGACATATACACCATGGTGGAAGAACTATAACAAACCACCAAAATTTTAAAACTACAAAAAATCTAGAACAAAGCTGTCAATCACAAATAATTAAATAAATTACCAAGATAATAGGATTCTGACCAAAAAAATCATATCCTCGTGTAAAACACTTCTGCATTATAGAGGTAATGTATTATTGATGGAGGAAATGAAATCAAAATACAAATTATCAGCTACTTCAGATATGCCTGTGATCCCATTTATTAAAATTCAAAAATTATTTTAATTGAAAGAAAATTTGTTTATCATGAACCTTTTTTATATTGCCACCAACTAGATATAGTATTTATCTATTAGCCAATAAACTGGACCTTTGCCATTTCTATTTCTTCGTATACATGTTTTTTTCTTCTCCGGGAGAACAAATTTTCTAGCCTTCTAACTCTCTAGGTGTTTTGTGTTTTAAACTTTTACAAAATTACTTGGGTGCTTTCCTAAACATAAGCATTGAGGTGCAAAGTTACACTAAAGAATGAATGGTGATCAGATACTGACTAGCTCGAGTTTCCAGCCCATGGCATAGTCATGCAAGGGAAGCAAACAAATGCACAATCCCTTTGTGATACCCCCACATGAAAGCATAGTTACACCATTGCTTATTCAATACCTCCTCCATAAACACCCTGATGTTCATTATTACACTACAGACCCCTCATTAATAGGAAGAAGCAGAGTCTTGATTTATAAGAATGCATATGCTTGTACTCCAAGAACGTGTTCAATGGTTGCATATTTTTTACAGCACAACAAAACTGGTTGCATCTGGCCAATTACTTACAGAGAGTTCAGAGAATGATCCTTGAGCGCACTGAGGCACTCCATTTTTTATACAATGTCAGTTTGGCAACCCTCTGCTGGGTAATCTTACAGTATAGAAAGACACAAACTCCCAATACCATTCTATATAAATTGATACAAATTCAACAACTTACGGTTGATTGTAATCATACAATAAATAAGAAATTGACAGCAACTTGCTTCTGTGGTATTTTCTTCCCAGTATGGTGCAAACACATACATTGGATGTATACTAGCCAAAGTAGAACTAACATGACTGTTCAGAACTAAAATATTATAAAGAAGATATCAAGAAGAAATCTAAGCTTGCATATGGATTGACATGAAAACATGAAAAAAATAATGTTAGGGCAGTAAATGGCAGCGCTCTAGTTGTAAATTATAGTGATGTGCCTTGAAGCTTCCCAATAAGAAGAATTTACATATAGATTGAACTTCCAATAAAATCTTTAAAACCAATATAACCACTAAGATATGAAGAATTGGCATATCCATTGCTAGGCAAAGCAATAACATTATCATCTCATAAATGTTTGATGTTTAGAGATTGAGCCCTTAAAATGCCACTTTAAAATGAAATGTAAATAACATAAGTTGCCCTTTGGGGGGCAGGGTTATATTGAATTGAACCAACAAGGTGTAGGGCACATGACAAACATATCTCCAGAATTGGTTTCAAAGAATGTGAATAAACAGATCCCAATAACAAATATAGGCCTTCCGACTGAATCCTACCATTTGATCAGCACCATTAGAAAGCAATCAAAATCATCCTGAAGATAATCTGTGTTCCGCAGGCGTTTCATTTTTCACTTCAAACAATTGTATACTACAGAATTTTTAAACAAAAAAGAAAATTAAGAATAATGATTGCATTACAGCCAAATTAGATGGCACCATCAGGAATTTACGTGAATTTCAGAGTATTTTAGATGGCAGCGACTCTTTAATGAATGAACTTTATTAAAGAAACATGAATTTTGACTAGCCTAGCAGAATAAAAAATAAGTGAAAATGGACAAACTAGCCATGCTATGAAGTGCTTAGTTTGGCCACGAAATATTCCAGACATTATAACCCAACTTACTACAACACACCTCAATAAAACAACTTAAGTCCTGAAAATTTAGCAGGTTCAAATGAAGGTAGGTTTCCCAGAGCTTGGGATTTCAGAATGTAATCAAAGGTTCACAACTATGGAACATATAAAACTCTTTGTATCCCTATTGTACCAACACAAAAAATAATGACTGATAATCACAAATTGAAACTATATGTAGGAGTTTAAGGACCATTGTTGGGTAGAGTCCTGAACACTTGGTAGGTTCAACTGAAGGTAGGTTTTCCAAAGCTTGGGATTTCAGAATGTAATCAAAGGTTCACAACCACAGAACATATAAACCTCTTTGTATCCCTATATATCAACATAAAAAATAATGGCTAGATAAAATCATAAAATGAAACTATATGTAGGTGTTTAAGGACCGAAGTTGGGTAGCCAGTATGAAAGAGTCTCATACCACTTGCCAGGTGTTCCACTCGAGCCTGAGCCTGAGCATGAGCCTGAACCTGCCCTATTCAAATGACATGAATAAAGAGATGGAGTCCAGTGCAAGTCACGGTATCTTTGGTGGAACAGGTGCCAGTGAAGAATGGTCTGTGATAGATGTTTTCTTAATGGTGATGATCTTGCATCTAAAGCCAAAAGAATGGCTGTGTTAGGCAGTGCAACATTTGTTGACTAGTGACCCTTGATGACCAACAGCAAATAATAGAACATGAAACCTTGATATTAGGACTAATACAACACCCAACAGACTTAGAGGATGAAAATAGAAGTCAAGCAACTTGTTGATGTTTCACAGTTAACATTAATGTGAAACACAAATGGGTGAAGTTTGAACAGATTAATTCCAACTTGTTAAACCAACCAGAAAAACTTTGTTCAGATGAACCTTGTCAGTAGGCAAAGAAAACCCAAGGGAAGCAAACGTTTAGTATCTGAAACCACAGACCAAAACCAGCACTTTAAATATTTATAACTATGAGATATGCTCTATGAAACAGAAATATTTCTATATTTTCGCTGAAGATACAGAAACAAGGCAAGCAAGAAATATGCTAAAGAGCTAAGAAAAAAGAAAATAATACTTAGATTGTCTTAATGTGTACTTCCAGGAAGATTATATGGACTGAAATTCTGTATGCCTATTTTAGTATCAACAGATTCTACTGCATTTTCAAGCACTATATCTGGATTTTCTGAGTTTTCATCCTCCTGAATTCTAGCCTCGGCATACTTAATCTCCACTAGTTTATTTGGATCTGTGAATCTTAAATCCGTGTCATCACGTCTTTCACAACATTCACTCACCTCAACAGTTTCTGAATTGTGCATCTTACAATCAGATTCTGCTTCTACTTCACACATCCTCACTGACTGTGTGTGTACACCAACAGAAAAGTCAAAAACTGCGCTGACCTTACCTGACTCGGAAATCATTGCACAGTTTTCAACTGCTGCCGAATATTCCTTAGGTGAATTTTCAATGCCTCCGACATCAGTCTTCCCCACGTATTTACTTGAGACACTCTTGTCCTCCTCATTATCCTCTATTAGTACACTTTCCTTTGCATCATATGAGACTTTATTAGTTTCTTCAAGTACAATTGGATCAACATAATCCAATTGTTCTTCTGCAAAATTCATTGCATTGTTAAAATTAATACCATAGGAAGGCTCTTCCAGGAAAACAATAGCATCAACAGCAGCAACTGATTCTCCTGACAAACCCAAAGGACCGTGTCCAGCCAACAGTTCCAAGTTTGCAACATCGTCTGCAGGTTCCACTGGAAATCCTCTGGCATTGACAGCTTCAACAGATTCTGAGCATCTCATGTTATCAGCATCATCTAAGAGAGGTAAATTGCCCATATCATTCACATTCACAACTGGCTCTTTAACATTAGAACCTCCACACAAAACATTTCCTTTTGCATCATCCTGAAGAGCCATATCAAGGTAATCGCGGCTTGTTTGCAACTGATTCTTCACATCATAGTCTCCTTGGCTCGTTTGCAACTCCATAGCTGAAGCTAAACCTTTGAATGTGTTTTCAGGTGCTATTGCCACAACAGCGGCATTTGTTTTATCATACAAATTAGTACGAAGAGGGCCTTCTTTACTGCTTTCAAATGCCACAGTTACCTTTTGGACACCCCCCATGCTCAGGTTTGAATGAGAATTGGCAGCAGGCTCTAATTTTGTTTCCCCAGTAGCATTTTTGTAGATTGCAAATGCTCTCTGCAACAAAAAACAGATAAAGAATTTATCGAGCTTCTTTATTCAATTAAATAAACCTACACAGCTGAATCCAAAAGCACTCTAAATATTTTCATGGACTGGAAAAATCACGACCATGAGACAAAGAATCCGTTGAGCTTCTTTATTCAATTAGGACAGGTAATGAAAGACAATCTCCTATTCACTCAAAACCTAATCTGATTTATACACCAAGTCACTGACTAGAAACATATAACTTCTGATCAGTAAATTGAAGAATTTTACCTCAAATACCTCCTTTGATAAGCTAGAGAAAATCATCGAATGAATGTTCAAACTTTGCAGAAGGGCCTCTGCATCTGCATTGACCTGCCATTATGACCAATAAAAGGAACTCTTAATATCCTGAAACGACAAACAAATTTTAATGCCCAAAAGGGAATTTAAAATGCCTGCATTCAATCATGAACACTATTGTTTACATCAATGACACTCGTACCATTTACAAAGAACACTTATCAACAGTTGCTAGCGAAAAATATTTTAGGAATTTGTCACCTCTAATTGAAAGTTCTTAGTTGCATCCTCATTGAGCCCATCCTTTAAGATAGTATCATCATTAGTAATTACATTCTCTCTTGAATCCAACATGTCAGCACACTCGTTGTATAGCTCCAGACCTGCCAAGTCTGCAGATATGTCTAACTTGGACAGATACACAGACCTTCTGTCACACTTGTTCTTATTTTGTTTCCGTATATCAGAAGACACAATACTGCATTGATTTTCTTTCATAACCTTGGGTGGGCTTTCATCAGATCTTTTAATCTCAATGCTTTCAGTTGGAGATCTCTCCCTTCTTATCTTCTCAAGACGACCTCGAGGAACTTGAGGCCCTCCCCAAGCTTCATCAGTCTCCCTTGGGTTGGCTTTCCACATATCCATTGCCCGATCCCAGCTCCGGGCACTGATTCCTTGCCCAATTTGATCTCGATCAGGTCGTCCATAAGCATGGGATTCTTCTCCATATGACCCTGGCCCTTCCCATCCATGCAAGGGAACCTGAATATGAGGACCGCAGACATCATCAGTTTGTCTTTGCCACCCATGAGTACGATTGTGACCTGGAAATGCATCTCCCCCATCTCGTACATGATAGCGAACATTTCCCATATCCGCAGATGGCCTTACTCCAAACAAGGGTGGACCTGGAAATTGCTGTCCAATGTTGAGGAATGGTCCATGTGGATGACCTCCAATGTGATGCTGAAATGGAAGGAACATATTAGCTGGCCCCTGTCCCTGACCATGAGAATTCCAATTACCAACACCTTTCCAAACATCTACTTGTCCTGATCCTCCCATGACCTCTCCTCTTTTAAAATGACCACTAATTTGACGATCACTCCTTCGCTGATCTCTAGATGATGGTGCCTCGTCAAAGCCAGAGCTTGATGAACCAAGAATAGCAGGGTTATCAATACCAGGCCTAAATGGCGGAGGAGGGGGGAGCAAGCCAGAGGCTCTACCTGTCAAAGATGGCACTTGTGGTCTTATTGAACTATCCATGGGCCTATTCATTGGAGTAGGATGAACTGTCCAATCTGACCTACTAGAAGATCCCTCTTCCAATCTACGGCTTTTAGAAGGCCTCTCATATGAAGCTGAATTGCCACCAGAAAGCATCCGCCTCGAATCTTGGGCACTGCCAACTCTACCATAAGGGACCCTTAAAGAATCATCAACAGAAGAATTATTCATCTGAGAATCATTAACCCTTTCTGTGCTGGGAGATCTTCTATGATCTTCAGTACTTTTATATGAAGCCAGAGGCTCTCTAGACACTATTTCATCTGTGACAGACAGTTGCTTGTCTCTATCAGAAGCATTAGAATAATATGAGCTTCTGTTGCGCATTCCACCTGCACCACTCACATTGTTTACAGTTTCAAACTTGTTTTTACGAACTGTTTTTTCATATGACAAAGAATGTCCATGTTCTTGAACATGCGAAGATGGAGATTTCCGTGCCAAATTAAAAGGAGACAGCCTTCCATTGTTCTTGGGTGAACTCTCAATGTGACTTAAAACTGGAGATGTTCTACCCTCATAAGCAGAAGATTTAGCACTTCCAAGAGGAGATTCATCTCTATGGTTCTCCATCTTCTTATCAGTCTTACTCTTACTGTGCAAAATACCAGGTTCTCTAGAGTGGCTGGTAAGCTGCTCCACATTCTTTGAAAATTGGTCTGACTGCTTGAATTTCAATCTGCAGAAACAAAAAAAAACATTAGACCTACAGAAATTTACAGAAGTGGACCAATTTTGCCAACTTACAGAAAAGTAGATTCAATTAAAATTCAAAATGCCACATGACATCAAGATACTGAACTGTTAATTCATCTAAGGATGTACTGTGGCCACACTACCAAACTGCTTTCTCCGGACTCTGTGGCCCAATGCATACATAACTGTAATTAACTAAATAAAGCATTAGCTCAAGGCATTATATCAAGATTGCATGTAGTAGCAAAGGATCAGAATGTAAAGAATAGGGGAACTTTTACAGGGAAAAAGTGATGTATAGGATTGGACATTTAAGATACTTCAGAAAACAGGATACTTGAAAAAGCTTTAAATTGCCACAATCAGTTAAGATTGTCACAATGTTAACATGTTTTCTAGACCAAGCACATGATGAAACTGTTTTTTTTATTTTACCAACATGAGGAAACTGTTATCGCCCAACGCACAGCTGTAAAACTATCAGAGTTAACCCAAATATATTCATAACAAAACCTAAAATTTGTTTAAACAAGCTTCTAAGCAGCCTGTCACAATATCCATAGAAAAAAGTTTCTACCAAAGCTTCAGGACATCATATAAATAGAGTATCCAAAATGTACTTTATTTGAAGAGTTTGATGCTGTTAAATTATGTTCTTCTATTAAGTGATCAAATTCGTTACATAATAAAAAGAACCCAATATAGCGTGCACGTATACACATCATTTATTTTTAATGTCTAGGCAGTGAAAGGAGACTTCAAAATAAGTCATAACAGCACATTTTCCAGAAAGTTCCAATACAATAGGCAATGTAAACTAAGTTTTGTTATTATAAATTAAGCTCACAAAGATAAAACGATATAGTCATAATCATAGTTGAAAAACTCGGACTCAGCAATGACTCAGCAAGCACAAAATATTAAAAAAACTTGGGACTCGCAAAAACTCAGGGAAAAACTCGGCAATAACTCGGCAACTTTATCGAACATTTGAAAGTATATTTTTTTAAATATTCTTCAAAAACACACATTTATATAAATTTAATGTCATTAAATTTATTTTTTAATTATATTAGAATAAACATATATTAATAGAAAACTATTTAAGTCATAATAGTATTCATTTAACATCATAGTATTAAAAATTCATGTCTCATAGTATTAATTTTACATTTAAATACATTGAGTTTTTATGTCTGCGAGTCTTTCCGTGAGTGACTTGGCTGAGCAAATAACCCACGAGTACTTGTGAGTCTTGCAAATACTCGCAGAGTTTTTCAACTATGGTCATAATACTATCCATGCTATTTTAATCTAGGTTTTATAAGCAATCCTACAAAAAAAAATCAACTGAATAAAGTTTTCAAAAATGAATTGGCAACTATTACAGCTATTGCATCATCATGAGACATTTTCAGATGAACATAATTGAGCAGTAGTTCAAAGTGTGCATGTGTATTTGATGTGATGGACAAAGGGAACAATATATTGAGTGACCACCACATCCAAAGGATTACAAAATAAGAAAGAAAGGAATCATATTAATGTCCATAAAAGCCCAGATGTAGGTCAATGGGACTCGAGTACATCAGTTTTAAAGAATGTTCTAGGAAGTGAATCCTAGAGGACCCACAAAGCGGAAGAACCAAAAACAAAATACAAAGCAGCAGGAGAACACCAACAAACAGAAATAAACCATAGACCATTCGGTGGTCACAAATGAAATATTTTAACAATAATGGTAATTAATTAACACCATTAAATCAAACTACAAATGAAGAACAAGTTTACTATGTCAAGAAAGCATGTGAATTCAACATTCCTATTAATCAGACTAATGCGATAAACCCCTTGGTATCAGCAGACTGAGCTCCAACAACTGTTAATATTCCATAACCAGTAACACCCATTTTAAAGGATGTCCGAAACAATTAGGCAAGAAAAAGTCCTCAAGGTCATTTTTTGATGCCATGAACACTTAGCCCAAACACAAAACATCATACATGGTATTTTAACTGAGGGCCTCTTCAGCATGCCAAAGTTTTAAGTTTTTTTCCCACGTAATTTTGTATATTACAAACCAAAACAGCAAAGCCTACTAATTCAAACACGGCAAATAAGAACAAATTACATCAAAACCTGGAAGAATTAACCCCTTGCTACTAGAAATTTGGTACAATTGGGTTTCACGTTATTCTCAAATAGCTATATAGTATAAAACAGTTCAAATTAAAAATTTAGAAAATAAATATTTGAGAGATAATTAATTACTTTTTAAAGTGGTTCAAACACACCCACGCACTTTAGTGTACATGTTACTATATTATTTGTGCCATAGATTCCCATTGTTTACATCTAGTTTTTAAACATGCAAACAATATGCCTCAAGCAGAAAATCTGGAAGCTTTGGATATTTAAAATTGTAATGCTTGTTGACACCATGCCACAATGAAAACTTCTGTTGAACATGAAGCAAGAATGCACTCTTTCTCCTCTTTTGGAGTGCAAATTAGCATTAAATCCATTGTTCGCCCTTATCCTGGCATACCTGCATTCATAATAGGGATAACTACAATAAAACTAGCATATATAAGGGTGCCTCGCACCCAAAGGACAAACTACACCTGCAAATTCAAAAGGAGGAAACACTTCATAATTTCATATGGAAATGGATGGACACATAAATTATAGACATGACAGCATATTTGTAATAAGAATAGATTATGAGAAATTAACCACTCCTCATGTGCTAAGTAAGCCATGGGCTCTAAGTACCTGGACTACAACAAAATATTATGGAATATGAACTTTATAGCAAAACAGCTCATCACTCTATAATAAACTTGTGTCCAGGTATTCAACATCCTTGGAAGAATTGTACACAAGGAGGATTCCTCACTAAAGCCTACATACTTGAATTAACCTGCAACTGTCCTGATAATTCCAGTATTCATAAATGCACAAATTTCAGTATGAAGAGTAAACTTAAGTTGTAGAAAGGTGATGGAATCATGAAAACTCCAACAGAAACAATACAACCACCAAAATCCACTATTATAAAAACACAGTTACTACTAGAGAGATGTAGGCTTGAACCTCAAAACTCAGGGCATGCAACTAGATAGGGGACTCTTTTTAATCTCCTGGCTAAATCATAAATGAATTGTATTTGTCCCATATGGAAGAGATGGAGACATAGACTCTTGCCCTTTCCATTTGTCAGTGAGCTTCTTTCTAACAATGGTGACCCCTTCTAAAGATTGCAATTTCAATACATCTCTTAAAAATTAGAAAGTGATTGTTCAACTTTGGAGATGTGCTCATTCCACCTACTGGTTTAGATTGATTTCCTTCTGCATACTAACACATCTTCCTCTTCTTTGCTTTCTAAGTAAGATAGTGGATGCTCATTCCACCTACTGGTTTAGATTGATTTCCTTCTGCATACTAACACATCTTCCTCTTCTTTGCTTTCTAAGTAAGATAGTGGAGGGTAATCCCCAGAGACAAATTTCAATTTTACTGCTACAATACCTCTAGACTTCAAGCTCAAATTTCTTCTTCCTCTTGCAGCTCTTTCATCAATCTCTCAATCCCTTCCTCTTCATTTTAGTTTGGTTCTTACTCCCCTTCTGATAGTGAAAATTGAAACTGTTAGAACCACAGTTCTTCTACAATGTTTAAAGAAAATGGTTTTTCCTTTCACAATATACTCAACTCATGAAATCTTCTCTATTACAGTCATGCTAACTGTACTAGTATCATCTGTTCTTGCTAAAGGACTCCTGCAACACCAGCTTCAGCTCTTCAGCTGTTTCCACGGTTTTTAACCCTATAATCCAATCCACAACAAAGTTCTCACACTGCCCATCACATGTTTGCACACGCAGGAGAGAGATGCACTTGCTTATCCAGATAATGATGGAGAAAGACATAACCAAATCGACTCAATATAAGGATAGAGTGAGATGTGGAGAGAACCCTCATTTGTAATAAGAGCAGACTATACAACTGTTACCACTGCTCAAGGATTATGTGGGCCCAATGTCATGTAATTGGCCCCTTGAAATGACTGGTAATCAAATTAATCTTTTAAGGGACACCAATAATCCACCAAGACTAAGCTATAGAAATCCAACATGGAAAAAAGTGGTAGTCTCTAGGAGCTGCTTTTTATTTTTCCACACTTTTGCATGATATGCACATTGCATCACTCCATCTCATGTAGAGGTATCATCAACCAATACAACAGCACATCCAATAATTTGTCAAAATTCTGGAATAATGTTTTATATTTATTTGGCATTTTGCTGTTCAAAGTGGTGGATATATGCGAACTGATTGGCTACAAATGCTACTGAATCCTCATCAGCTTCTGCAAAATGAGCACTAACATTCTTTGACAGGGCATTCACAGCGAGTTGAAAGGAGCCTCAAAACGGCCAATTGTCTGCAACAGCAAGCTGCCACCAAGTCGATACAAACACTTACCACTAGACTGTCAAGTGCCAATGGCTCTAACAGTAAACGATAAATACTTTTGAACTCTCACAACACAAAGACTTGCACAGCGGAGACTCACAGACCCATGAAATAGCTGTGAAGAAAACATGTTGCATGTGTTATTTTCATAAGAAAAATCCAACGAAACCTAATAAAATGCCCTAAGCCCCTTTCCATACAAATTTCGAGAGGAACTGAAATGGCTTTTTAGGGTTATTTGAAGTTTGCCAAATTTCAAGTGTCATGGATTAAACTACACGAACCCTATGACACAGGTGATAAGACTGCCTCGTACAAAGTATTGTCACAAAAGTGACCAGACAAGCTTTGGTGAATGCACAACCCCTGTTCCTTCTCTATCTCTACCAGGTATCCCAACAAATACTATATTTACAGTAAAAAGTATGGTCATTAGAGACAAGTATACTTTGTAGAAAAATTTATCACAAGAAAGACCAGACAAACTGTAGAGGATACATGTCCTGTATCCTTCCTCTATCTCTACTAGGCATCACAATAAACACTAATTAATGGAAAGAGTATAGTCATCAGAGACAAAAATGCATCGTACTCGAGAGACATCATTCCCATCCATATGAATAAATCCAGGGGCAGATAGAATATTGTTCAAAACATTAAAAAAAGCTAGACTTCTAACAGAGAGTCTCTTTACCACAAGTTGTTAACCCGGATAAGACTTTGGGGTTGAAATCATATTTGATGATTGCTCTTAAAAAACTGAATTTTCTAATTCATTTATTGGCAAGTTGCATCTAATCATAGAATCCAGTAGACATGAATATTGTCTGCGCACAAGAAAACAATTAGCAAAATTAACAAGAAACAGAAAAGAGTATACATTTATAATACCAAAGGTGAGGATGGCAATCTTACATTCTCCAATGTCCCAAATGCTTGAAGGCATATAGAAACACCCTTAACTTATGTGGGGATGTGCCTGCATGAGCATCACCAAGACGCTTACGAAACATTCTTGGCATGATTAAGGGGCATTCTCTAAGTCCAAAGTTACCAGACCCTTCTGTTTTTACTCCCAAGAATGTCATGGGCATGTCCAAGAAACACCTCCAGATCCCTTCCAGGAATGGCTGTGTTTCCTGCAGGGGCGCAAGAGGTATTTCCTAAAAGTTAACATGCCTAGCAGCAAACTGATATAACTCAAAAAGAAGCTTAAAAACGCATTCTGATTAACAAAAACCAAATATCATGTAGGAGCATACCAATAAAATCTGCAATTCTGTTAACTGGTAATACTAATTCTGGGATCACCAAACATCACACAACAAGCATTCGCATATAACTCATCCTTAATACATGCCAAGTGACATCCATCTCTTCCCCTTCCCTTGTGATTTTTACCAGCATAAATAAGAGAATTGTAGTAGAACACCACATGGGAATTAGGGCATCAAAGCATGAATGAGAATCGAGTATTCACTATAGCATGCAGTAAAAAATCCACGAAAAGGTTTAAAATGCATCTAAAGAAAACCCGCTTTTTACAAGATTTTTAACGGTTGGTATTTTGTGTGGAGTAATATATTAAAAGAACAGAAACAGATTTTAGAATAATATAAATAATCTTAACAGAAATCTAAAACTGGCTTGAAGTGGCAATTCTTTGTCAGGAAAACAACAGTTAGCACTTGGATTATAAGGTAAGAGTTTGTTTTTATACCTCAAAGCATCATTAGATTTTACTCACTCTTCCACCACTAAAAGCTGATACTGCCTACTGTGCATATAATTTCAATTTGGCAGTTTTGTTAGCTGAAACCATCTTATGATGTTGTCTATTTACATATCCAGGAGGGTGGCAAGGCACAAGGTGGTGCAACTGCTTTATGCATAAATGCAATACTAGGATACTTAAATAAAGCATTATACTGGAAAGAATCAAATAATATTAAGGAGATGATCAAACTAGAACAGAAACTCATACCACAAGTTAAAAAAATATTTTAAAAAAATACAAAATAAAAAGCCTGGGAAAGAATGGAATACAAATCATAGAAATGCCACAAACAAGGGAAAATAAAGGAAGAAAAACTATCATGAACCAATGCAGCACACTATGTTATATTCAAAATCCATAAATACAAAATGCCAAACTAGATCTGGATCAAAGCCATTGTTTAAGGTAGCAACATAAAAGAAGTGGAAGGATGGAAGCAGAAGAGAGAATATCATTTAGTGAAGAGATACATCAGAGAAAACATGATAAGACTCAAATCAGCACATAGAGTCTACAATCTCAAATCCTTAACATTCCTATGTTCTCATGACACGGTTATCAACCATCCAGATGGAGACCAAATTTTCTATTATTGTCAAATCAGTCACAGACACAATTTCCTTTGTTTCGTAATGTAAGGTTTTGTATGATGGTAATGATTTATAGACTCAAGCAATCAGATGATGGCATACAACAATGACAAGACCCATAGGTAACAAGCTCCCTGGCTTTCATTTTTCCTGCCTCAGCCGAAGAAAGAGGTGAACCAAACAAGCATGGAACCTTGTAAGGAAATAAAATAAATAATATTTTAGAAGATTTGGTAATTTCTATTGCTGCAAAAAACTTGGTTCATATTATTTTAAAAGCCTCACTTAATCAATTATTCCATTTCAACCAATTGATTGCATTCTCTACAGCTTTTTCCAATGCACAAATTTAGCTCTTCTCCCAACAAAAATATACATTTTCCCTCACTCCCACCCATTGTGAAGCATGGTATTTCACAAATTACAAAAAATTGACATTGAGTGTAATTTGATCAACTAACATAATCTTTTTACTTTATCATCCATGACTTTTATCATGACAATTCCTTACTTGGAAGCCATATTTCTCAGATATATTAGAGATGCTAAAGGCAATGTGTTTGCATTTAGCTATCATTTATTATAAACTTCATGGGTGTACAAAATCTTTCTGTATCATTGTTCATTTGCTAAAAACCAGTCTCACTTTCATGTAGATTGTATGGCCTTGTAATTTTTTAATATTGACAAATTTATCTGAGCCTTCAGAGCATAGTTGCAAAATTCAAGTTCATCAAGGCAAGTTCATCAAGGCAGGTAACATATACTCAGGCGTACTTGGTAATAATAAACATTGGAAGCAAAAACGAAGCTTCCCAGTGCAGGAAAAAGATACTCCAATGTATGGTAGCAAAACCCCCAACGTATGGCAAGTACCCCAACTATTGACTGATCAAAACTTGGGTTGAAGAGGTATAGTCAGTAATGGATCTAATTTTTGGCATATTTGAAAAACTCTTGGGTCATACTTACCAAGGCAGGTGAGGAACACTAAAATTTGTTAGGAAAGAAAAAGCTTTCTAGTGCAGGAAAAATGCTCCAATGTATGGCTAGTACCCCAAGCATTGACTGGTCAAAACTTGGGCCAAAAAGGAATAGTCGGTAATGGATCTAACTTTTGGCACACATGAAAAAGTCTTGGGTCATATTTAAAAATTACAAGTATTTTACTATGTTTTAGATATGGAATTATAGCTTGTTACAGACATTGCCTAGTTTATATAGAACTACATTCATTTACAAATATTTATCTCACAAAAAACTATATGTTTATCTAGATTTTAGTATTTTACCTATATGCTGCACTTTTCAAGTTGTTTATTACTACCAATTTTGTTGTAATTTCAAATAACTGCGTTAAAAATTACTTCTTGCCCATTCAAATGACTTCTTGATCTCAGATTCACTTCCCAGTAAAAAGCATTACAGAATTTAGATCTTATTAAACTATGTTTGGTTGACCCCATAAGAAAACCAGTAACAAAATCTAGGCCAAAAATTGGACACAACATGTTAAATCAATACAACAGAACACAAATGCAGCAAAAGGGTAATCTAATATCAGATGGCTTAAAGACTAGAGTGTTATATAAACTGATAAATAAAATGATGAAAGTAACACAGAAAGTAAGCAAAAGGTAGCCTAAGATATAAGTAACAGAGATCTGTGAATACTGTTGCAACTTTGGTGCCTATTATTGGCTGAAATGCCTCTTAAGTTCACAAATTTCAAACAAATCTCAAAGGAATTAACTACTGAAGAATTTCCAACTACATAGCTCAGCTCCAAAAATGATCTCTGTCCAAAATATAAGTCAAAAATGCCTTCAATATTATGAACAAAGCAATCCATTCACTAAAACAGCAGCTTAGTGAAAGAAAACCATGAAAGATAAAATTTGAAAACAAATGACTGAGTATATAGATTTAAGTTTTAAACAATATTATTCTAATGCGACAAATACAGGAAATGTCATAGTCAAAAAAAATGTACAAAGGTATATTATTGTAAAATGATTAGATTGTAAACTATCTTCAAGCCACACATTTAGCAGAAAGTTCATCCAATTCATTTTATTCAATGACAATCCTATGGCATGTTTCTCTTGTAATTCAATTCAGTAACTAAACAAAGAATTGATGGTTTTGTCACTTGTGAGATAAATTACAGAGGTAAGAGGATGTAAATAACAAGAAAAGAAAAGAAAAAGTTAAAACCACGACAAAGGATTTTATGAGGGCTTTGAAAATGAACATGTGAAAACTTCAATGCAGACAATTCCAATTGTCAAGTAGAAATGGAGTCAGATTGCTGATTCTATGTGCAAATCAAAATGCTGATTTATGGCTATCTATGGAAGCTTAAAAGGAGACCTAAACTAAAAACAAGCTGATTGAAGGATCATTCTAGCAAAATGATCCCCATATATTTTCTGCATTTTATACGACCCACATGACAGGCCAGACTGCCCCCTGCTCTTTCTCGTACACAAATATTTAACAAACTTGATATAAATTTCAAGATCCAATGAATCCTTCTTATATCTGATACGTGGCTCTTAAGGGGTGTTCTCTCTACCAATACAAGCAGCTGTTGCATGCAATTTCATATGACAAGAAAATATTATTTTAAGTGACCTTATCTGATGCATGACATATTTCTACCATCCTATCTACCTTGTCCAGAAAGAAAAGAAAAGCTTGTAATCATTACATCAGACAAAGTTAAAAGGCATCAAATACATTTTGAGGAATGACAAGATACAGAAATATTAGTCACACAAAAATATGATCGAAAGTAACAATAAGCAGGACCTTTCAACCCACAGAAAACTGAAATCAAACTTGCATTTAAAATCTCTCAGCAATAATTACTTATATGTGCTTCCTGCAACTAAGAAGAAAAAACTACAACCAGCAAATTAGAAATGCATGCCAAAAGCATTATTACCTGCGCTCTTCTTTGTGAATTTCTGAAACAAATTCGTGGACCCTTTTAACCTTTTTATCAGTAAAAGAATCACCTGCCTCAGAACTTGGAAGAACCAACAATGAATTTTCATGGTCTCGATTAACATCTTGATGACCTGTGATCAAGCCTCTACAGTCACCTTCTGCAAAAGAAGCTTTGTTTGCATGGGTTTTGGCTTCTTTAGATTCCTCACGAGCATGGCCTGGCCGATTTTGGTTGTGATGATCTTTAGGTTGATTGTACTGATCATCATAGTGAGAACTATAATCCCGGTCACTGTCACCATTCTTGTTTTCTTTATAGTGGCTTTCTGGCACCTTAGTTCCATCCCTTGAATGTTTGCTATCATATTTTTCAGTAGTTCGTTCTCGAGATAATCGCAAATCCCTATGCTTATTTTCTTGGTGCTTATCACCCCTTTGGCGGTCCTCTAAGTATTTCTCTTCCCTATACTTGTCATCTTTATTTCTGTCATCCTTATGCCTATCATCCTTATATCGATCATCTCTTTGCTTCTCATCTTTATACCTGTCATCCTTTTTCCGTTCATCCCTGTAAAAGCGTTTTCCTTCAAGATCCCTGTCATCATCACGCCACCTGTCCCTCTCACCAGACTCCTCTCTTCGTCGTCGCTGAATGCGATTTTCAAGTTCCTTCTCAAGTTCAATATTTCGTACCTCCTCTTGTAGCTGCCACTCTGCAGGACACCAGTATAACTCCATGAATTCTGTTTTAATACTAATTATCACTAAGAGGGCAATTGTAAAAATTGATATCTCTCTTTCTTTTTTGTTAAGTATATTTGTCAAGGCCTCAACTAAGTATATAAAGATTTTGCCTCTAAACCAGAAGCTAGCCGCAACAATGTTAGCAATGCCAGAAAAAATGTACAAATCAAATAATCAATGGGAGATCATTAAATGCTTAACTATTTAGCAGAATAATGTTTGAAGTCTTTTCTCATTCTGCAATCTATTACTTTACATCCTCTGAGGCCTAATTTCAATTATGCAGTCACATGCAATATGAAAAATATCATAAGAGATTTGAAAGAAAAAAAAGACAGGAAAGAATAAGCGCCATCAAAAATAAAGGAATTCAGTAGTATATACACCCCCGAATATCTTACTTAATAGAATTAGTTCCACATGATGAAACTTTTAAAAGAATGTGCAACGGAATTACAAGACACATATTTGAATGAAAAAGCATATAACACAACTGTATCCATATACATGTCTTAAAACGTTAACCTGTCAAAACCGCCAATCATTAATAAATGCACTAGAAATATTACATAAGTGAGAGATCTCTACCTTATACAATGTAGCTAGAACATTCAACATTCTACTCACCTCAACCTACACCCGATACCTACTGTACCTAAAACTACATGAAAGCCAAGGAAGATGAAATTTGTATTCTGCACCATTCAGTGTTTCCCAAAGTAAGATATATCTCAGTTTCTATATTTTAATTTCTCTGAAGAAGCTGACAAATCTCCATGCAACTAAAATCAAACAAAATCTTAAAAGACAACCTGCAAGCAATTTATTTAAATCAATATATTTCCAGAAATATGTTTCAAAAAGATCCAGTGGGACAGTAACAAGCAAGTAGATGTGTTATCACCAGCACATGATGAAGAAGTTGTGCGATGCAGCAGTGACAACTTCTTCCTCTTCAAATAATATCCCTGCATTGGTGCATTTCAACTTGTGGAAAGCCCATTAACGATTGCCAAACTGAAAACAATTACATTTAGCTACTCCATGGAAAAACTATTGAAACAAAACACTTGTTCAAAATAGGTAGAGTTGAAAATGTAACAAAAAGCACATGCTACAGCTAGATCAAGTCTCAAAAAAAGTCTGCCTACTAATTGAAATCAACCAACAGTGATGATTATGACTTTTAACATCCTTTAAAGTTTAAACCATACAAGTGTTTATGACCTATCAAAATGCATATATTTAGATAGAATATGGTTTCAATGGTTGATGAGCTTTGTAATAAATTCTCCTGTTTTGAGTGTCTTGATTTGAGGTTTCATGTGCCAAATAATGATTGTGAATATCTGTGTACTTGAGTTTAATACTGTTCTAAGGAGAGAAATGAATATCCTAACACATTAACCATCAATCCAAGACATTTTGCTTACCTTTTCTTAGCCAAAGTTGAGTTAAGCATGATTGTTAGGTGATATCAAGAAGTCCACCATGAATTGCGTTAGAGAAGTTTACATTAGCTTTTATGAGGAGAATAGGGTTGGGTGTATCATATTTAAACTAAAATTGAATTGTGCCAAACAGTTTTAGATTTGTTTGTGTTAAATGTCGATATGAAAATTGTAATAAAACTATTTGTAAACTTACAAATCCTCAAGGCTAACAATCGTCCAAAAAAATATAGGTAAAATTTGCATGTACCTAATCAAACTGATCCGTTACCAAATCTCTCAAAGATGGATCCACATTGAATAAAAAAGCCAAGACATGATTCCAACTCAAAACATGAAAAGTCAAAATCAAGAGAAAAATCAGGCTCAGCAGTAATTTCCTATAACTTATTGGTAAAATAAATAAATAAAACATTCAAAACATGAGTATTCTAACTTGATCGTTTCAGAGCTTCCCTTAGTCTTTCCAAAGTATCAAGTTAAAGTTTATACTGACTTGTCAACTTCAATTTTTCACTCAATACTTTGTTTTTGACCAGTTGCAACTAAAATTCAGGTCATGTTTCTACATGTAGAGCACTTGACAATGTAAAATCAAAGATCTAAGAAAGGTACTTCCTAATGAAGATGTAAAATAAACTGCACAAGGAAGTGGATTTGAAAACAAAGACATTTCATACAGACAAGTGACTGTGAACAAAAAGCAAATGGTTACTTATTGCAATCCACCCTGAACATGATAAGCATCTCATTCTCTATCAGAACGAGGAGGATGAAGCGGTCATTCAATTGTATATGATTTTCCAAGATATGTGTGGTAACCCCAACCCCTTATCCCTACTAATGTTCCTGAAGTACTTTTCAAATCCCTTGATAAAAATTAAATTCAGAGAACGTACCATACTTCTGCCAAAAGTTATCTAACATAGATGTGATCAATGCCAAACCAAGTCATTTTAAGTCCAGGTCAAAACATTACAGATAGAAGAGAATGATAAACACTAGACATAAAATCAGTCCATAAATTATGAAAACAACAGAGTTCAGAGAAAAGAACAGGTTAAAGAAATATGGCATGGAAGAGCTGTAAAAGAAATTTGGACTGCTAGGAAGCAACAATTTCAAACTTAACATGACATCTACTATTGCATAACCTAAAGATAAAACAAATTTCGTTCCTAATATGTTAACCCTTGCTTCTAAGGGGCGGTACAAGACTGCCTCATGAAAGTCCTCGGCATAATAGATTCCACAAAAAATAACTTCAAGAATAGACTTCTAGTCTCATATTGCCTACAAGGTACCTTCACCATTCTGAGCAACCTGCTATGCTCCAATTCTCTTTTAAGTATTATCAGGGTTCAATGTTTGCATAATCAGGTTGAACCATTCCAATTCCCAACTTAGGCACTAAACCAGCATGGCTACTTGGAAACAAGATATTTAAGAGCATAACTTGATGATTTCACCATGAATTTAAACAGCCATGGTGTTATATCATATATTCCAAACAATAATAAGAATCTGTTTCTAGAAATGTGATTTAGACATATGATGGTACAAGTCAGTCTGGATGTAAAAGACTAGAATTAACATCACCATAATTCATCAACTGCAGATGTGAGATATATGGGGGGTACAGGTCAGTCTGGATGTAAAAGACTAGAATTAACATCACCATAATTCATCAACTGCAGATGTGAGATATATGGGGGAAAATAATAGAAACAAGTATCTAGGCGTTGAAAGAGCAAGAGAAAACAATCATCTCCTGATATAGGTAGCATATAGTATAAATGAAACAATCAAATTCTATCATAATTAAGAATATTGCACTATACCTATAGGCTATAACCATATCAATCTAGAGAGTACAGACAATCATTCTACCACTTCTATGGGGTCAATACCCAAACCCCTCTATTTGAAATGACTCAAGTTGTACATAGTTTTGATTGTTGATACTTGTTGACACTAGAACATATGCTCGGAAGTTGGAACCATATACTTGTTTCCCACAATATCAAAATGCATAAAGGTTCCCTGAAAGAATATTATCGGTAATTTCAAATTGACCATTTTCTTATCATTAATATCAAACATAACACAAATTTAAACAATAATAATTTCTTTCCTAAAGCTGCTTACCAAAGAAAAATTTCTTCAAATATATACCATCAATAGTCAGAAGACAACTATGATGGAACAAATTTCATCAATATATTATCAAAAATATGATGGGAAAATTTCATCAGTTTAAATAATTTAGACAACTTGAACTTTTCCTTTTGAAATTCACACACATGTTCACATCATAGATCATCATGCAAATATCAATTGCACTAACAGGTGTCAGATTAGTCAACTACTCTCTGTTATCCCCATGGGCTCACCCTTTTCGAAACTCTGTTATCAAACAACAACACTCATCCGGTTACCTGTATTTTTCTGTTCTTGCTTGATCGATGACTCTTCCAGAAAGCCTTCATTCTTGTGACTTTCATAAGTCTTTGCAGGACCAGCCAAGGAATCAGTTGTCTTCTCTGGCTTTAAGTTGCGGACTTTTTTCTCCCGCTCAGATCCCCTTTGAGCATCACGACTGGATGCCCCTGTCCCTTCATCTGCCTCTTTGGATTCCTTTCTAGCTATGCCTTTGTCCCATCTCCCCTTTGTTCCAGACTTTGCGAGTTCCAATTTCCCAATGTTAAAAACCTCTGAATCCATCTTTAATGATGATTCCTCAGCCAATTTCACAGAATTACCCTGATCAACAGCAGAATCCTGTGTTTCCTTCCTCTTGCTGCCCTTACTCCTCCCACCCTTCACATTGTGAATAGATTCAGACACATCAATCTTGGCACTTCCAGCTCCTGTATCAGGAACCCTCCCCTTTATTGACTTTTTCACCTTATCTTCAGTCCTAACATCATCTTTATCATCTGTACCCCCAACATTCCTACCTGAGCTTTCAGAATCTGTCCTAGAATGATAGGGAAGCAAGGAAAGTGCATCACCCTGCATCTCACCTCCATTCCACCGATCTACGCTTACAGATATTACAGACGCATTGGCTTCAACAACCTCCAAAGATTCCACAGCTCCTCTTTTCCTCTTAGCAGGAAAATATGTTGCTGACGAACTGCCTGGACCGAGCTCTCTCGGCTGTGGCTGTGATTTCCTCTTCTGGATTTCATGTTTTTCCCTGGAAGAATCAACTTTTCCATCTTCTCTTCCTCTTTTGCCCTCCAGTTTAGGTTCCGGGAGCAACTCAGGCCCATATCTAGTATTCTCACCCTCATCTGAATCCTCCAAATCTTTTACAGATTGCTTGTGATGCTGCTTATGAGACTTGTTCCGAGAGCCTCGAGGCATATTGAAAAACAAGGAGGAACTCAAAATCTGCTCTCAACTCTGAATTTAAAAAGTTGAACCTCTGGAAACCCTGTAAATCAAAACCCTTGGCGCACAGAAGTCAAACTTTTAAGAGGCACCACAAGAAACAGCCAGGCCTTAACATCTAACCCTCCAATCAACGGTTCAGAATCCAGCTTTGTAAATCATGTTAATTGAATGGTGTGCAGTTGAGCCAATCCTTCACCAAAATAAAAAAGAAGTTTAACTTTGAAAAAATGCAAAATTCTGAAAGTCTCTGATTTACAAGATTTAAGCCTTCACAGCACTTGCTATTGCAACCCTCGCCAACGCAATAAAGCCGAGACTTAAAGGTGTCCAAAATATACCTAGGTTTGTCTTTACAAAGATGCAAAATTTCTCCAGAACTAGTCTAACCTCTTAACTTGAGACTTCGACCTCGCAAGTCTTGCAAATCAAACCCTTGCCAACGCCGCAAAGCGAACTCGCGCCTTCAAAAACGCCACAAAATGAGCTAGGTTTTGTACCATAATTCTTAAAGACTACTGTCTCCGCTGCTTTTCCAGGCCCAAAACATTTAATCTTTGCGAATCGAACCCTGGCCGTCGCAGCAAATTCAAACGTTTAAAAATCCGCCACAAATACAGCAATTGTTTCTTTTGACCTGCTTAACCCTTGAATTTCAAAGTTCAAATTCAAAACCCTCGGCTCACAACATAAAGCCGCGGAACAAAAAATTCATAAGTTTTTCTGTTTCTAGCCTCCCATACCCCCAAACTTACACACTAATTTTTACTTCGTTCACGGCATGCAAAATTTTCTCCGGATTCGAACAAATTTCAGCTCGAAATTTACTCCGATTAAATTAAAAGGCACTGAACTATTAAATGAAATGAGGCATCGAATAAAAATTCCAACCTCAGTAATATGAACCCAAACGTTGTCAAATGTGGTCCATTTCTAGAGATTCTGGACTCCTTTGAAAACTCGTAGGACGGTCGATCGATCTGCCTGTTAGGTCGCCACGTAGATCGATCCCAGCGAAGCCCATTCTGCTTCGTATTCCTGTGAGAATTGCTCGGTTGCCAAGAGCGAAGCGACCCGTAGCTGTACCTGCAAATAATTTCTCTCTCTTCTATCTTTTTGTCTTCCGCGTGTTTTTTCTCTCTTTCTTCCGTGTTGATGATGTCTGTCACTCGACGGGACGTCTTTGGTGCACAGCTTCGTTGCTTTTGTTCTTCTTAGTAAATAGTATTTTCTGTCAGAAAACGTAAAAGCGCGATTGACAGGATGTAGACGTCTCCTTGGCCTACATGGTCCCGTCAGCGAGAAGCAGGCCAATTGAATGCATTGATTTTATTTTTTAATTATGGTAGATTCTGTCATTTGATGTTTGCCGTCTGTTGATGGACTGTAATAATTAGGCTAAGCGCATGGTCACATGCAGTGTAGTTATATAATTTGTAGCCTTCAAAATTATTGCAAGTAATAATATTCGAAGGTGTTAATAAATAGTTGATAGTTTAAATTGAAATATTTATAGTTCATATCTTTTTGGCATTGTCTTTTGTGAGTCTTTTAGTTATAGAATTATTTATGGATGTTCTAGTCTAATTTAAACCTTACCACTAACAAGATTTTAGATGGAGGTTG